>NW_026781828.1:120000-172312 GCF_030144855.1 Hypanus sabinus
CTGATGTTATCTTCTATGCCTTTATCCAAATCGCTAACGTAAATTATAAACAGCTGTGATCCCAATACCAAGCACTGTGGCACCCCACAAGTCACCACCTGCCATTCCAAGAAACACCCATTCACCACTACCCTTTACTTTCTATCTGCCAACCAGTTTTCTATCCATGTCAATGCCTTCCCCCGATGCCCTGAGCTTTGATGTTACCCACCAATCTTCTATGTGGGACCTTATCAAATGCCTTCTGAAAATCGAGGTACACTACATCCACTGGATCTCCCCCGTCTAACTTCCTGATTACATCCTCGAAAAACTCCAACAGATTAGTCAAGCATGATTTAACCTTGATAAATCCATGCTGGCTCAGCCCAATCCTATCACTGCTATCTAGATATGCCACTATTTCATCCTTAATAATGGACTCTAGCACCTTTCCCAGCACCGATGCCCGGCTGACAGGTCGATAGTTCTCTGTTGTCTCCCTCCCTCCTGTCTTAAAAAGTGGGATAACATTAGCCATTCTCCAATCCTCAGGAACTGTTCCTGAATCTAAGGAACATTGGAAAATGATTACCAATGCATCCGCAATTTCCAGGGCCACCTCCGTTAGTAACCTAGGGTGCAGACCATCTGGACCTGGGGATTTGTCAGCCTTCAGTCACATCAGTCTTCCCATCACCGTTTCCTTCCGAATGTCAATCTGTTTCATTTCCTCTGTTACCCTATGTACTTGGCCCATCCATACATCTGAGAGATTGCTTTTGTCTTCCTTAGTGAAAGCAGATCTAAAGTACTCATTAAATTCTTCTGTCATTTCTCTGTTTCCTATAACAATTTCACCCAATTCATTCTTCAAGGGCCCAACATTGTTCTTAGATATCTTCTTTCTCTTCACATACCTAAAAAAGCTTTTGCTATCTTCCTTTATATTCCTGGCTAGCTTGCGTTCGTACCTCATTTTTTTCTCCCCGTATTGTCTTTTTATTTAAGTTCTGTTGTTCCTTAAAAACTTCCCAATCATCTGTCCTCCCACTCACCATAGCTCTGTCATATTTCCTTTTTTTTCCTTTTCACTAATATTTATTGCTTGCAACAGCAATGTCCATCTAATGACTCTTCAGTGGCTTACGCAGCCATTTTGAATCGTTCCATCTGCCGGTAATTTTATGGGCGTGTGCTCTGTCAGTACTGTAGGTGGATTAAATCCCAATATGTAGACGAAATATTGTAACGTTCAGAGAACGCTAACAGATAGTTTTCATAAACAATACCCTTCTGTTCAACTGCTGAGAGCATGCGTGATGTATACACTGCTGGTCTTAACTTCCCATGCGTCTCCTGTAACAGCACAGCTGAGAGGTTGGTATATGTTGTCCCCACTTCGAATGAGAATCGTTCATTCCATTAAAGAAGCTGCCTTACTGAAAAAACCATCAATGTGATACCTACAGCAGCCTGCCAGCCCCGGAAGGTACCACAGCCATCTCAGTTCTCGGGGAACAGGCAGTTTCATAACCGATCCCAAGCTGTCGAGAGTCTATTTTCTGCACCTTCTGATCATTGCTCATCTCCTCCGGTTTGATCCACACATCACCCATTGTGCATATTCTATCTTCATATTATCCTAGCGATCTGTAAGTTGTGTCTGTATTCATGCTATTTGCATCTTCCAAATCATACAATTTATTGGTTCAAAACAAATCAGAGTTTGGCCATATAATCACTCCCCACTATATGTTGCTAATACCTGAGTTATTCCACCAACTCTATAGAATGCTTCAACACTATGTCTCCTATTCTAAATTTCACTTATACAGTATGTCCCACTTGTTTATGTCCTGTGAAACCACGTAGGATAATGTTACACTGTATCTTCCAGTCCGCTCCGCTTCTGATTTTTTTGCATTAGTGGTGTTGACGGTGTTTTCGAGATCTGGCAGTGTCCATAACAAAGTAACAGGGTGTCTGAAACCCTTCCACTAACCAGAGGTCGTCCGATTTCATCCTTCTTTTTGTCACACACCCATGCTGCTGAGGTCTGCTACGGTCTTTGGGGCTCAGCGTGCAATTCCCTAGATGGTAGTGTGTGAATCAAGTTATTCTGTAACCTCCGTCTTGCTTGCCCCTTGAAGGAAATACAGCTTTCCTCTGCTCTTTCACGTCTCAGGTTTGGGCATTATTTTTAATGTGCCCCCTTTGATCACAGTTGAGGCATTTAATTATTCCAACTTCAGTTCGCCCTGTTCCTAGCCATGTTCCAGTTCCTCTGTCCTTTGTTGCCCTTTGATTGTGTGCCAGGGAGGTCCCCTTCCCTCATTTCTCCAGACAGGCTGATATTTAATATGCATCACCTTCCTATTAGAGAATTTTATTGGTCTTTGCATCTCCTTTTCCACGCTCTACTCATGTTCCTCAAGACCCATGCCTCAGTGTGTGTGGGTTCCAGTACCGTTTTATATTCATCGGTACTGTGAGATGCAACTGTCCTCATGGGTTTATTTAAGGCTTCTGCTCTTACATGTTCCAGCTCCAATGCTGTTCCTTATTCACCTTGGAACACAGTCCATAAACTGGATGCAAATGCAGTGTGATGTTGACTGCTCCTCTCGTAATATTTGACGAGTGCTTCTATCGGGTCCCCTTTGTCAAGACCCATAAACAATTATTATTGAGTCCTTCAAATCAACACCTGTTCCCCCATCATTTCGTTGCATCTTGCGTGAAGCTGAGTGTATATTTGGATGCAAGCACATTATAGTTAATTTCTTTTCCTCGGAGTCATCTAGGACATGTATTGCTCTCTGATGGTTGGTTGATTGGAAAAGCTCGCAAGGATCGTATATATTTAGCAATATCTTTAAGCTGCTGTACTCCGAACGGTGTGGTTTATGCATGTTCTGATTTAATTTGCTCCTCCTGCTGCCCCCTCTCTGACAGTAGATCGATAGTAGCATTTCTAGCCCTTTTCCCTTCACAGCGACGGTGACCGAAAATCTCCTCATATTCCGGCCATTTTCCCAACACGTATTTATGAAGGCATTCACTCCAATTACACAAATCCAAGTCCTTTGTAATTGCAGAGTCTCCCGAATTAATCATGCTGACCGGGAAACCGTAGCCACCCAGCCCTAAATCTCTCTTTACCTCACCCACGTGTTCTGACACTTGTCCCCCAACGAACAAAGAGATTTGCCCTCGAACCCACACAGGGACGTAAATTCTGAATCACCCCGTGTAATAATGATCAGTGAGGTACAGAGAATCTGTATTTACAGACAAATAACTTGGATTGTCTCAGCGTAGGTTCATAGACTCCCTACCTGTGTGCACCGCAGCAGAATCCCTGACTCACCATGATCTGTTAATGATGAGAAAATGTATTAGCCGACCTGACCCTTGAGCCTTCTCCACCTACGTGTTTTTTCTCCATAACCATTAATTGGACTACTATGCAAAAATATATTCGAATTCTGTCTTAAATACAGTGGAAAGCAAACGTTTGGGCACCCCTGGTCAAAATTTCTGTTACTGTGAATAGCTAAGCGAGTAAAAGTTGACCTGATTTCCAAAAGGCATAAAGTTAAAGTTAAAGGTTGTGCGTGCGTGAATGACCGGACGGCAGTCGGGTGATTGTTCGGATTGTATTGAAAGGATGTTTGAATGAACCCTTTATTTTACAGTAGGATCTAACTATTTGCAAATGTCTGCTTTAATTCGTTGAAATAAATTTGCAGGAACGTGTGGATATCAGAGACTGATTCATTTTCACCTCTTAGTGTATGGGGGCCGCAATCACCCATATCTGGATTCGCTTTGTTCTTTAGCGTAGTTGATAAGGATTTTCACTGTCGCATCGGCCTTCCCTTGCTCAGCCAGTCCTGAATCTAGTGCAGCCAGGTTTCACTAGATCCCAAGCGATCTGTCGTTCTCAATGCGTGCTCCATGGGAACGCAGTCAAACACCTTAACAATTAATATACATCAGCTCGACAGTTCTGTCTTCATCTACCGAATTTTTACTTTTTCATGAAAATTATTCTGGCCCATACGGGACGACCTGACCTCACAAAGCAATGCCGACTATCCCCAACCAGGATGCGTTTCTCCAGATACTTATACATTCTGTCTCTAAGAAGCCTTTCGTATAGCTTGACCACCACTGACCGAAGACTCATTGGCCTGTGACAATCAGGACTACATTATATTTCTTGAAAAAAGGAATCTCATTTGCCATTCTCTGTGGCCAGTGATGACACAAATGTCATGTCCTAAAGCTCAGCGATATCTTCATTCGCTTTCTCTGATTAACTGAACTACATCCCTTGTAGCACCGGGGAAAGAGTTATTTTCATGTTTTCCCTCGTAATTCTGAACGTTTGCGTGTTCCTGCACATCTGTCCCCTACTAACTCTTCTAGGTCCATTGTTAAATTCCTCTTGGCTACACTGTGTCTCATCATTGCCCTGCCTGATCATTTTGTCCCAAACCTTAGTATATTTATTTCTACTTCTTGAAGAGGTGTTCCTTATCTCTTCCCAACAAGAGTTACTTTAGGGGCCTCCGCCTCAATGAAACACGCCTATACCGAAACCCAATCTAGTGTTCCATTAACAATCTCCATAGTTCTGTTGAGCCTTTGAAGGAACAAAACCAGTCCCAAATTTGGCTACCAAGTTCCTACCTAATAGCATCTATTAAATACTTTCCGTACTGTCTGCTCCTGTCCCACTATAACGTATTAGTAAATTTCGAATAGCTGTGTCCTATCGTTGTGAAATGCTGACCCGCGGAGAGATCTGTTGGCCGACCCGTTTCACTTTCCAGTAGTCGATGTAGGATGGACGGTTCGCTAGTCCGTCTGCCCGCTCATTGTGATCAGACTCATTCTCGGACGTAACCGAGAATTTCTGTTACATCGAAACCTTTGTAAATAGACGAAGTTCCCATGAATATTGGTGAAGTTTAATTTGCCTGTGACAACAACCGTGTCAAAATGGCACCAGTCCAAAATTTATCTCCCTGGCTGTCACTGTCTCTGTTCGTTGTTTTCGTTTTGGTGAAGGCAGCTCTACAGAATTCTCCCAAACGAGTGTCGGTTCCCTTCCTACTTCCGAGTTTCAATCACAGTCTATTAACATACAATCCCATCACAGTGTCCTCCCTTTCGCATCTGTGACACTAGCACACTTTCCCTGTGTTGAAAAGGCGTTCCCTTTACTCTCTTTTACCCGACTCGGAACATTTTCAAACATCTGAACTCCGAGATGTCCGGAAGTCCTTCCTCCCCTTGAGATTGAATTGACTTTACTTACTCCACATACATGAGGAATATATACATTTTCAGGCTACGTCTCCGTCCAAATAGACGATGTGCAATCCTAGAAATTAATAACTGTAATAAATAGAACAGTCGACGTAACATAGGAAAACACTGATATCAGCGTGAGTTGATCAGTCTGATGGCATGGTGGCTGAAACTGTCACGGGGCCTGTTGTTCCTGGCTTTTATGCTGCAGCACCGTTTCCTGGATGATTGTCAACTCTCTGTGATAGTTCCGAATTCGTTCATTTCATGATGAGCAGGGACATGAATGCTTGAATTTATGACATATTTGCAAAATCTACTCATTTTCAAACTGTTTTATTCGAAATTTTCACTGAATTGCAATTGGAGTGGGCGTTATCTACACAGATGACCATTTAATGTAAGCACATAATTCACTCCATTCTTCAATTCTTGCCTGCATTTCCTCTGCGTCAGTGTACAGTTAGAAGTATTGTTGCACATACTCAGAATTTGCAACATGAACCCAAATTGTTGCAGTATATATACCGGGGAACTCAAATATTTGTCCTCATAAAAAAAGTTTTCCACTTGCCATTTCAGGGAATGAACTACATAAGGTATGCAAAATGAAATGAAATTTGCAGATATTGCAAAACAATAAAATCATCGATTTTTTACGGTTTTCCACCTCGGTATCGTTCTGATTATCACTGCTGTTCCGAAGCCCTCTGCGGACTCTATTTGCCGCAATGATATGTCTCACTGTTAACCCATTGAACACAAGAATTAAGCATATTGGTAACAATGGTGTTAAAATGTTGTCCAGTAATTCGTATCCTTTCCACGCAGGTAAAGTGGCGTATTCATGTGTGAAGGCGCAACGCCACGGCATGTTGTCAATAATGACGTAAGGTTCAATGGCAAAGTAAAACGGGACACTTATCCCGCAGCTCACTATAATCACGGTCAACATAATCACCATTGTTGTTCTCTCAGTGCAGTATCGCTCCCCGACCCTCGACAGCAGATGGCGATGAAACGATCGAAGGTAAAGCCGACAGTAAACCAAAAAGAACAGTCCCTGGTTACAACAAATAATGCAGTTGTCACAGCGCATACAGGAGTGATGAGCAGGGATCTAGAATACTTGTAGATATTGTTGGTCTGTTGCACTAAAGCAACAACTATAACCACCATCAGATCCGCTGTAGCCATTCCAACCAGGTAACGGGTGATGCGTTTGGAGAGTCCGCATTTTCCCCGAGATAGGATCACAATCGCCGTTAAATTAACTGGAAGAAATTAGAAACAAAAGAACATTATCGTCAGCTGCAACAGTGCGAATGCGCAGTATTCCTCCAGTACTGTGCAGGGTTTGCTTTTTGGAAGTGAAGAGCAGAAATTCGATCTGTACCGGCCCCATCGGAAGACTCCTGCTGGAGGACCACAATGGACCGCTGACCTTCCGACAGTTTAGAGCGAGGCTTCTGATTTCCACGAGTCACCTACCGGTGAGCGGTCGATCGCTCCAGCAAGCATCACCATGAACAACGCCATTTCCATTTTCAGAAGTGAAACAACTATAGAGATTATTTGAAGTGAAATTCAGGAGGTTTACAGCATAAATTATAATTTATTGACATATGGAACAATAGACCTGCGTGTCGATTTTCGACTGCCCGGTCATTCGAAAAAGCTCCCAATCTGGAAATACAATCACTGTCGCATCAGAAAGCCGACCAAGGTGCAACTATGAAACTATCGGCAACAACATATTTGACAAAAGAGAACTAAAAAAAACCTCATATCGGGAAAATATGGAAACTGAATTAAAATATATATTATCTGCTTGAATCCTCAACTTTGGAAACACTATTCAGGCGATGGTACCATCTGTGCTGTTCTCCAAACAGTGCTGCGGAACGGAAGCAACAGGACGGCGCTATACATAAAGTGATCAGTGTCTTACCATGGACACCGATCGCTACAATTGTAGGATAGAAAACGCTCGCGACGTAGTAAATCGCTGGATGCCCCATATTCTGTTCGACGCCGCGTTCAAAGGTTTGTATGGACCGGTGATCGGGATTACAGGGTTATATGTAATTCAGAGTAATTCCACTGAGGAAATCAGTGTGGTTATCTCTTGAGTCGCATTAGACAGAACCAGCTACACAAGCACTGACATTAAATTGTTTTGTTCACTCTGTCACAGTGCCATAAATTCGTATCCCCGAGGGTGTTACAATGTATTAAATTATAAACATAAAATAACATGAGCGTTGCCAAATTAATTTCCAAGAACCAGGCTTCAGCTGCAGAAAAGGGACATTTTCTGATCTGTGTTGTTTCTAACAAAGGCAATCGTCCCGAACAATCAAAATCGACAATCACTTTCCAAGAGACTTATTTTGACACATCGGCGGTGCACATTCGCTTCCAAAGCTGGGGTCGGGACATTAGCTCGGCAAGTGAAATGGAGTAAACCTTATCGATGGGGAATTTTTCTCGCTTGTTCTCGTCATTTCCAGTCACTTGAATGACGAAAGAGTCAATAATAGGTCATCACATGTTTCACAATTAAAAACGCTGTACGTATGTTCTTCTAAGCATATAAACGACGTCGAGAACAATATTCAGGGACATTTCATTGTTATGGAGGATGAACAGTTCTGATGGACAATGGGATGCAGAGTTGTTTATATTTCCCCCCCCCCCCCCGGGAGAATCACAAACCGTTATTGTTTCTTTCTTTGCTGCTCCTGAGAGAGAGAGATGAAAAGAAAACATGCAAAAACATCTGCTACAGATAAGAGAGGGGAGAGAGGCTTGTTGATTCACCGTATTTTGACTTCTGAGAGGGTTATTGATCTTATACCATTCTGTTCATTTACATTCCTCAGTGGACAGCCGGAGTGGGCTGGTTTGATGGACACGGCCATTCAAAATTGATTGATTGCTGAGACCCCATGAGTAGGGATAAAAGTGAGGTCTGGAGAGACACCCTTCAGACACACCAGGAGACACACTAGTGGACGCTGATTGAGTGTTGGAACCCGCGGGAAGGTTTCGGGCTTCGTAGCCTGAACCAGGAGGTCGGTCAGTAAAGCTCACAGTTTTATATCAGGGCCGGTGGGGACATGCCAGATTGACGAGTCCACCACTGAAGAGCGGTCTAGCTGAATGACAGAAGGGTCATGACTGAATGACCACAATGACACGACGGATCATTACGCAAAGGAAGGTTTGCCTGACTCTAGCTGTTACATCTCGCTCGCTCTCTCTCTCTCTCCGACGATTACAACACAACCATATCGACCTGAGCACGCATGAACTGAACTGAACTTTATACTTTCCTATGACAATTCATTTACCCCTAGACATCGATAGAGCTTGTTTATTATTGCTTATTATTAATCCTACACTTTTAGGTTTATTATTGCTAACTTGTGTTATCTATATATTTGCGTTATTGTTATTGATTTGCTTATTTTACTAATAAACACTTTTGAATATAGTACCAACAAACTCCAACGGATTCTTCTTTCTCTGCTGGGACAGACAACCAGTCACGGGGTACGTAACAGCTGATAGATCAGAATATAAATAAAGATATTTGATTTGAAAATATGAAAGGTCTTTCAGAAGGTTGTCTCGTACAAAAATAAAGTGTGGTGAGAACGTTTTTCTTAAGTAACGCTGATTAAAATCGCATCAGACGCTGCTGAGCACGGTAACCGAAAGGTACTTACACGAGATACCGATAATTTCATTTACTGAATAACATGTAGTCTGTTTCTCCAACATTGTTAATCAAAATTGTGCTCCAAATTTTCTTAATTTCTACTTTTCAGTAAAGACTGTGTGGGTAAAAAAAATAATCAAGCCATGCTCTTTTATTAAATTTCTTCAGGGCAAGATTCTTCACGGAACAGATGTTGAAATTCCACCGCTCAGTGCCTAGATGTTTCCTTCTTAAATGAGGCTGAAGAACAGAATGTCATTCTTCTTATAGAACAATCGATACAGATGATGAAAGCAACTCGCTCATTGGCTGGTGCTAGTCGGCAATTATTTATCTATTTTAGCGAACCTCAAAGCCAATGTGGATATAACAGGCATTAGTTCTTAGGTCTGAACTTTGCACCATGTAGAGATTCAAAGAGAGACATCACAAGGGTGAAAGGGAGAACGCGGCGCGCCAGAGAGAGAAAGAGAGAGTGAGAGAGAGGGGGGAATGAGGGGAGAGAGGGGGTGGAGTGTTTGGGGGAAAAGGAGAGGATAACAGCGACAAGCAAGCTGACGCAGACCAGAGAGTGAGAAGGAATAGAAGGAATAGAGACAGGGATCTCTCACTGAAATATACAATCCCGCTCAGGCGGAAGATGTAATGCTATTAATCAATCTCACATTTATTCTCGCTAGAAACATGCAGACAAATGTGGATTGACCATCAGAAACAAGTGAAAATCAGGGGCCCAGGCTATCATGGAGTATTCCTTTCTGTTTTCCAGCAGGAGAATTCCATATTGTGAGAAACGTGCGAAATGAACTGTTTTGTCTCTGTGGTTGTTTCCGACATTCCAAGTGGATTTGATTTTCTACAGCAGCACTGACTTGCATTTCACACCTTGAATTTCTCTTTCTCCTTTTAACGATCCTCCCTGTTGCTGTCGTCAAACATATGGCTTGTAAAATGGCCAAAACTCTATGAGAAATCCCTTTGCTCAAACGACCACATCCCCAGCCAGTGTACAAATAGGATTCGCGTATTTCCATATTTTCCGAGGACGAGAACCATTCCCTGGGTTTGGTTTGTACAGAGCTTACGTGAAATGCTTCCTGATGTTTGTCTGAACTCTCCCTTTTACCAGTCTCCACCTATGGCCCGGTGCCTTTGATGATGGATTAACTATGAGGCAGCAGCTTGGATCTTTACTTATAACCTTACTGATTTTGACGACCTGTATCATGTCTCTTTTAATTATATGTACACCCAGGCTAAATGACTTAGTTCTTTCAATCGTTCTTCTTAGCTCATACCCTGCAGACATGGAATAATTCTAGCCGTCCTTTTCTGAACTGTCTCAGTGCCTTCACATCCTTCACATAATATGTAGATCAAGATTGTACACAGTACTAATGGTGTGTCCGCACAAGCACATTATACAGATCCAAGTAAAAGTCTATACACATGAAGTCACGATATATGCTTATTTACTTTCTGATCTGATGCTGACAAAGGTTCAATATAGTGCAGTGTGTAGCGTGGAATTAAAATGGTTAATTCCCCACTCCCGCCACTGTTACTGTTATTTGTATATTATTAAGCGCAGTCTCCCTAGAGTTTATTATCTACTGAGAGCGTCTGAAACAAAATTAGATATTTATTAGCGATTTATTGATGTTGATAAAAACAGCGGCTCCGCCTCTGACAGACACTAACATCTGCAGAGGATGTAGAGCAGAAATCACAGCCTGACGGTAGTCAATTTGACCGTTCTGTCAGTGGATCTGAAGCTGACGAATGATACAGAAACGGAGAGAGAAGTAGGAAATGTCGATTTTAATGTTCAATATATGTGAAAAGATTTGCTCTGGGAATTTTCCAAACTTACGGAACATTATGGCAGTTCAGCACTCGAAGATCGGATTGTTTTCCTACTAAAGGGTATCCAGCCAATCTACTTCGCTTTCCTTGCTATGATTGCTGTTCCTCGTAAGATTTGCTTATGTTCTGCTATTCTTGATGCAAGTCATGCTAAGCTTTGCACACAATTATATTTCATTCCACTCTTCCTGCCACTTTTTCCTTTCCTATGTATAGTTACTATTTAGAGAGTATGTCATTATTATATTCCTTGCGATATTCTTCGATTTGAATTACCTTGTCTGAAACAGGTGACGTTCTATGCAATAGAATGAGATCTAACGAACTGGCTACCTTTCACAATGAAATATACTCTTGGAAGCTTCTTTGCATACAGTAAAGCTCTGCAGCCAGTTTAATGATCCCCTTGTTTAGTTAATGGTAGTAAATGAATTATGTCCACTCTGCATTCCAATTCCTATTTACCGTTTCGTCTTTGCTGACGTCTTAGTGATGCGAAGCACTAATCAATCCAGATCTACTCCTCAAAATCCGTATCTCCGTCCTCCGGGAGATGTGCAATCACAATAAATTTTCCATCTCGCAACTTCTATTTGTCTGCCGTTTTCCCTTCAGAATGCGTTTTCATAGGATGATGTCCTAGAAATTATCTGCAGAATCAGGGATACAGATTCAGTGCCAATTCCTGGAAGCAAATGTGTAGTCTGTCCACCTTAGTTCTTAGAATTTGCGTTCAATCAACTCTGTAAATTCAGCCGCTTCATTTATTGGATTGTGCACCAGAAGCACAATGGAACCCTGGGCAGGCAGCTATTAACCTAACGGACTTCGTTTCATTGGTCAACTAACTTCCTTTCTGTTGATTAGACTTTTGGTCGCCGCTCCCTTTCCTTTGTTTCCGTATGTTAGGTTTGAATAAGCCTTTCTATTCGAAAGATCATCCAATCGAAAACTAATCGCCCTTTTCAATAATTCAACAGTTATTAGTGCAGGTATTCATGCAATTGAATTCAGGCCCTTAGAAAGCGGCTTCAGTTCCTCCCTGAGAAGTAATCTCTTAACATTATATTGGAGGCAGGTCTCCTAATCTGATTAATATATGCAGGGTTATTTTTTTTTACATTTTTTAATTCATATCATTATTCATCAAACCTTACCTGACAGATTCTATTATTGATCCTGTCGCTTTGTACCTTTCTGAAAAAAAACCGCAGCTTCTTGCTTTAGGAGCTTTCGTCCTCAGATGGCAACACCGACTTTCTACCGGCTCCCTCATTCTCCAAGTGAAATGTGACGACTTACCCATTCAAATTGTCTTTCATTTGCCATGACTTTTCTCTCCAATTGCTCTTTACTTGCCATGTATCTACTTTTATTTTCGCCGCATTGTTTTCTAAGCCTTTCCTGTTCTCCGTCACGAAAGCAAACCGAGATGTTGCCCATTTTCACAGGGCCCTTGTGGGGTGGAGGGATAAAGGCGCACGCTGAATCTTAACACCCCCGTACGATGAGAACAAAGAACTAATACACGAAAATGACGCAAATATCGAAGATCGAATTAAAGATTTGGCCCTGAGATCTATGCAAATGTTAGTGGCATGTACAGGATGGCTAAAGTTTTTGCGAATAGTTTACCAGTTTGAAAATAAGACTTGAACTTATGTATTTATTAGTTTATGAAAACATGAATTACAATACTGCGTCAACAAACTAAAATTGTTCTCGTATAATTTCTGTCCTTTCAGGCAATTTGCTGGCCATCCTGATCCCGTCACGTAGAAAATGCGGTCTCTCCAAATGCATCACTCTCTATTGGTGTTCATGGCCACGGCGGATTTAATTGTCGTCATCTTTGAGCTGATACTGAGGCACATCCCGATGGTTTACTGGCGGCAATTTCAATTCCCCTGGCCAGTTCCGGTCTGTATTATTCACGCCGTTATCCTTTATGCAGCGACAGGCTGCTCTGTCGTGTTCACCTTCAACCGGTTTGTCGCCATCTGTTGTCAGAAGATGAAATCCACATATTGTACTGAGAGAACGGTGGCTGTGGTTCTGGGAACAGTGACCGTGCTCAACTGCCTGAAGGATTTGTTTTGGTATTTTATGCTGACGGGTGAATATAACCTTCTTAGTGATCCCTGGATCTGTTGGGAAAGAGGTGGTGTTGTTGGCTCAACTCTTTGGGCAACGATTGAGTTCACTCATTATTTCCTCAGCCCGGTCGCTCCTTTTTTCACATTCTCCTCTTCAACACTTTAACCGTGAAACAGATTTTAACAGCCACCAGAGCTCGCAACAGACTTCGGGGTCACAGCAGCGGGAAGAAGCCCAGAGACGCTGAGATGGAAAGTCGAAGAAAATCCATCATTTTACTCTTTGCCGTCTCTGGAAATTTCACCGCGTTGCGGGCGGTGTTCATGATCCACTCCATCTGGAATCGATTGTGGTGGCTGGGGTTTCGATCGATCGTTCCCCCTAATTTTGTGCAGAAGATGGACTTCATCCTGCAGCACTTGAGTTGCTGCACGAACACGGCCCTCTACGCAGTAACTCAGAGGAAGTTCCAGGAGCAGCTGAGGAATGTATTTACTTATCCTTCTACTCTAATTATGACGTTTAAAAAGCGTTGGGAATTGAGGGATAGAGAGTAGCAGGTTCTCGCATGAATGTGCCTCTCTCTTCTTCACGTCCCGGTACCTGTCCGCTTCTGGCACTTAGAGCGGCAATGAATGTCTACCATCTCTGTCTGTCCTTGACCATTTTCTACATTCTGCCCCTGGTGTGCTTCAGAGTTTTCAATTCTGCCGCTCCAATACCGCGCCAAGTAATCTTTGGTATACCGTGCGGATCCCTGCCTATCAGCGACCTAGTGAGTGGCTGTTCTGACGATGGAGATTTGAGTCAATTTGTTATTTTGCAATCCTTTAGTGTTGCATCCAGAGTGAATAGGCAAATTTCTTCGATGTATCTGTATGTTCGCTTTATAACAAACCGTTGCTGTCATAATTCGTTCATGTCAGAAAGAAAGAAAAATAAAGCTTATCACTCAAATTAAAGTGCAGTTTTTCGATTTTAATTTTGTCTATAAGGATTTTAAAGCGGGTTCTGATCTTGCATCTCATGTCCTCTCTGCCCTTCAGTTTTTCTCCTCCTAACTGTCCCTGATGCACACACGTTCACAGATGCACAAGCACTTTCAGACCCGGGCAGATAGAAAGTGTGGGCTGACAGCAATGAACGGTTATAGACACACAGACAGACAAACGACAGGCAGATGCATACACCGGGTCAGAAATCATGGTGTTGTTCTGTCAGTAGCTAGACATATGGGTCAATATTCAGAGTTAATTGAACTCGGAAATCAAGCAAAGCAGTTTTGGTCTCAGTAAGATGGAGTGTCAGTTGTTTTGGGTGACTTATTTATATTAACGGACTCTTACTATACGATTGTACCGCAATCTTGTGGTATACACGCATTCTATATTTTAAAGTATAATATCAGAGAGGAAGCCGGAGAATTGTGTTTACAAAGATTGATTGAATAGTCGAGAGGGTTTGATGGACTGAATGGCCTTATTTTTCCTAATCTTATGATCTCACACACCGGGACTGATCTTAGCATGCGTTGGCTTCAAAGATCAGGGTGCGCTGTTATAACACACCGGAATCAGACGCTGTCACACGCTTACAGGTTTGCAAGATATGTTTGGGTCTCTTGTCAAACAGGAGAGCAAGATCTTGGGGATTTCAGGTCACTGTTCAACACCGGCGTCAGGCATGCTAATCTACTCTGAGAGAAAAGTGGCTTTGGAGTCAAATCGGCATTCACAGCCCTCAGCCTATGGTAGTGTCTAGGATCACACGTTTTTGGGTCAGCTCTCGGTGTGTTGTGGAGTATTAGCTTCACTCTGGGATCACATGACATGGTGATAAGTACACGTGTACATCTATTCTCAGTGTGATCTCGGTCAGCGGCTGCTGCAGATAGAACAAGTGTCATATCTCCTCACTCTCCACAAGTTAGAACTATCTTTCCAGTTTAGGTGACAGTGCACTGGTGAACTGTCGGTGTCACCTGCTGTATCCAGTGCTCTCGGTGCGGCCTTCTGCACATCGGAGAGGTCCGACGTAGAACGGACGCCGAGCAGATTCGCCCCGTCCGCCGCAAAAAGCGAAATTTCCTAGGAAGGAGGCCACACTCAAGTTGGAGGAAAACACATCATATTCTGTCTGGGTTGCCTCCAGTGTGATGGCCTTAAGATTACATTTCTCGCCATTATATGATTTTTCCTTCCCCATTTTGACTTGTTTATTGCCACTTATTACCCCCTCGGTTTTTCTCTCCTGCCCATCTCTTCTGTCGGACACCCGATCTATTCCCATTTCTCACGCTTGGCTTTCCTATCCTTCCTCGTCTGTTTATTACTTCTGCCCTTAATCGCTTTGAGTTATCGAACCTTGATTCTTAATACATCAACCATTACACACCCACCACACTTTCATCTGTGAACACTTGTCATCCTCTGCCTTGCACACTTTTCAGTCTTCCCTTCTCTTCTTCTTCGCCGATCCATTTGAGTCTCGATGAAGTTCTCGGCCCGACCTGTTCAGTAGTTTAGTCCCCTCCATAAATGCTACCTGAACTGCGGAGTTCCTGCAGCTTTTTGCGTCTGTCGTTCCAGATGAAACAAAAGGAACAGGGTGTCTGGTGTATCAATGTCCCTGTAATCTTATTAATCTGGATTATCACACGCCTACTCTTCCGCCGTTCAGGGAGGACAGTCTTTTCAAGGTTTGCAGTGAAGTGAAGACCTTGATCTGGTGAAAGTCTCTTTAGCAATCGCAATGCGTAAAATCTCCAGCAAAAATATCCTTGCTGTTTCACATTCTGTTTCGTAGTCCAATAAGTTTTTATCGGCTCGGTGAAAGTAGACACAATCACAAGGATATATTACTGTATTCTAGGTCATAAAAAAATTCCACATCGCAAGGTGTGTCTGTCTGAAAACGGCTTTTGTACAGAATATATCCGGATTAAAGCGGGTACAGATCAAACAGTCTGGACATTATAATTTATTCATCTCCTTACATTCCTAATAAGGACATATTCTTGAACTGTTATATCGACTCCGTGATGCCCAAAATTGTAATCCTATCCAAAAAGTTATTTGTTTCCGTTCATCCTCTGGCAAACATATTTACAATTAGTAACTACAATCATATCCCGGAACTGTATGTAAAATTATTTCCCACATTCTGCAGAACTCTCTCCACTCTGCACCTTTTTAAACTATAAATCTGGTTTTTGCGCGTCGACTGAATCTATAAGTCTAAAGTTGCCTTGTTTCAGTTAAACCACTGTGGAGTCCATTTACGTACACGTCTTGTTTCTGATTCGGCAAAATCAGTCGTGGTATCACCTGTTACCACGCAGGGATATTTTTACCTGAGCTATCTTTTTTATTCCAAATCTGCGGAAAGGTAAAATGTAGCTTCCTATGTCAGGAATAATCAATCAAACTATTACAAGCACACTTACTTTTTGAGTGTGCTATCTTCTTTGAAGAATAACTGTTTAGGTGAATAACAACGAAAGCTATTGCAGCAGGTTCTGCCGCCTGGACACATATTGATTTACACACTTACCATCTCACATCTTTCCTCGTCTTCTACGTACAGAACAGAATCTGAAAACAACTTTCCATACTGATCATCTGTCAGAAAACACCCTTAAAGTGGAATTTTCAATATACATGACTCTATTTTCTTCTCTTGAATTTAAGAATTTAACAACCGATAATTGCGAGAGAAATTCTTTGTAAAATAATAGGTTCGTAGAATAGGGACCAGCATCCAAAGCCTCGCGTAGTAATCCTGAAGAATGGCCTGGGCCCGAAAAGTCGACTGTACTCTTTTCCATAAATGTTGTCTGGCCTGATGCGTTCCATCATCATTTTGTTTTTGTGTAGTGATATCACTTCGTTCATTTACACAGTTTGCGTTCCATAGTTTGCACATTACTTTCAGCTACAGGACTCAAAACTCTCCAAGGAAAAACACGTAAGCGTGAAAATGTAAGCAGCCCCTTCACTGGCATTTTCTGCACTGGTGTACCAGTGCACAGGGCACGTAGTTCAACTGAAAGCTTTACTAAGACGGTTTACATTGATAACTCCTCTTACAGCAGGAGTTACCAAGCTTATCTGTGCCATTAACCTCTACCATTAATCAGGTGTCGGTGTCGCCCAGATTGTGCGCCACTACTTACGGGACGTATAACAGACGGCATGTCACACGAATATGAAAGCAGAAATATACTTAGTGTGACAGTAGTCTTGTTAAAAACGTTTTCTTCTGAACAATATGCTTTCGTTGCCTTCCATGTGAAGCTTTTCTCACTCACATTGGGTATCTAGTTGCGTTGGTTACACTGACGGTCCGGGTTCAATCTGTAAATCTTGTTCGACGAGGTGTTGCCAGAAAGGTTTTGCTGAGAACTTCAGTTTGCTGCACGAAGATGATAATGAAATAGATGGCTTTGTTGCCAAGTTTGCAGATGATACGAAGACTGCTGGAAGGGCAGGTAGTGCTGAGGGAACAGTTAGTATGCAGAGGGATCGAGACAGTCGAAGGGGATGGGTAAGCATGTAGAAAATTAAATGCAATGTTGGAAAATGTATGGTCATCCACATTGATAGTAGAAATAAATGTGGGGACAATTTTATAACCGGGGAGAAAATCCAAGCATCAGACATGCAAAGGGTTGGTGCAGACCACCGTAAAGCTGAACTTGCAGTTGAGTCGCTGGTGAGGAAGGCAAATCCCACGTTGACATTCATTTCAAGAGGTCGATAATACAAGAGCAAGGATGTGATGCTGAGACATTACTAGTGAGGCCGCACCTTGATTATTGTGAACAACTTGGGTGCGACATCTTACGAAAGTTGTGCCAGATTTGTAGAGGGTCCTGAGCGGCTTCACAAGGATGATTCCAGGAAATAAAGTGTTATCATACCAGGGAGGTTTGATGGTTCTGTGTCTGTACTCACTGGAATTTAGAAGGATGAGGGCGATCTAATTAAAAAAAAACCTTTCGAATGTTTAGAGGTGTAGATGAGTAGATATGGAAATAATCTTTCCCATAGTCGGAGAGTTTTGGAGAAGAGGTCACAGCCTCGGGATAGAGGAGCATCCATTCTAAACAGAGATGTGGAGAAATTTCTTTAGCCAATGGGTCGTGAATTTTTGGAGTCTGTTCCGCCACTCCACCATGAGTTAAACTATTCTCCAATCTAGTTCCAATTTCCGGTTTTTTTCCCAATATCCATTGATGCCCTGACTAATTAGATACTTATCAATCTTCTTCTTAAACACCCTCAATGACAGCGCCTTCACAGCGGTATGTGCAAAGAATTCCATAAATCCACGACCCTCTGGCTAAAAAGAAATAAATCTCCTCATCTCTGTACGAAATGGGTATCGGCTAATTCTAAGACAGTGGCCTGTTGTCCTTGACTCACCCACCAGGGAAACAGCCATTCCACATCTATTCTGTCCAACCCTTTCAACATTCGAAATGTTTCTATGACATCCCCTCTCATTCCTCTCTACTCCAATGAATACAGTCCAAGAGCTGACGAAAGCTTCTGTTACTTGTGGTAAACTCTTACCGACAAGCCTCGTCTCTTATGCTGGAACAGGTTCAACCGGTCACTGCAAACAATCGGAGTCAGATGCCTACGATTACAGCTCTCACAAACACCGACTCCGAGCTCACTGCAGGCGGCCAGCGACAGCTGCCACTATTAGCGTTCCCACCAACACAATTCAAAGTCAGTCCTACTCCCAACATCTCTCAGCTCCTCCTGTTTGGTTGCCCTAGCTGTCTGTTATTTATACTCCTGCTCCCGAATTCGGACCCCAGCAGACACCTCGTCCGTACAGGAACCGATTATTTCACCACCAGGCAGATATTCAGGTGATCTCGATGGCTGCGGGAATTTCATTACCTAATGGCAGCTGACGTTCCAACCCTAGCCTGCTCCGTTTGGTAATAATGCGCGAAACGCGTAAATGGTCAATCTCTGAGATGGACTTCCCCAGCCAGCCTAACACTTTACGGCATCAAGACGTTTGGACATTTTCTTGTAGAGTTAAGGATGGATTTTGACATTCCAGTACGTTGTCTGCCGGATGTTCACCGACTCTTGGACCTGCGCCAAGGCTGAGGGACGGTAAGAGTCTATGCAGTCAAATTCTGCGCGCTTGCTGTAGAAACGGGTTGGAAAGCGAGAACACTCACCACTGCCTTCCAGCGTGGACTGAACGCGGAGTTCCGGTATGAGATCTCTGTCCGGGATGAGCAGCAGAGTCTGGATGACATGTTTAATCTGGCTATTCGAATTGATGACGTGGTAACTGAGTGGCGCAAGGAAAGATTGTTTCTGGCTTCCAGCGCACCATCGGATCACCGTCTTTCTTCGCTCTCTCCCGCTCCCACAACACCCAGCCTGCCAATCCGCAGAGGAGCTTATGCAAGTAGGGACACGTGTCTGTTTCAAAGGGAACGGGAGTAGCTCAAAGGAAGAGGTTTTCTCCAGTTTTGTGGCGGTGCAGCACATTTCTGGGCGGCATGTTTCAACCGGCCATTAAAAGAGGATCCCGTCAGCAGAGAGGGGAATCCCGCAGGATCGATTCTCTCTTTAGTCAGCGTCCCATAATTCTGTACTTCAGGCTGATCCTTGTCGTGGAGTTCTCGGACCCATGGACTTAAAACGCTTATCGACTCAGGTGCAGCCGGAAACGTCATGGCCACCTCTCAAGCTCAGAGATAGGGAGATCCGACTAAGGAATCGACAGAAAGTTCAACGTCAAGGCGCTGGGCGGTCGACCTCTGGGCTCTGGCCAGATCCACCATCCCATTGATCCCTCGAGCTGAAGATCGAAATGAAGAAAGAAAAACTCTTTTTAGATCAGGTTGATTCACCTGAAATGTCACTGGTACTTGGTCTCCCCAGTTAGCCCGACATAGCCAGCTGATCGACTGGTCTCTGAATGCACTCCAAGAGTGGGGACTGGCATTCCTCTCCACCTGTCTAGATCCAAATCAGGTTCGCTTTCATAAATCCTCTCATGTGTCAGCTTAGGATGTGGGCCTGCCTGGGACTCCAACTGAATATGCGCATCTCCTTGAGGTTTTCAGAAAAAAAGAAGTCCACCACACCCACACCCCCAGACGGGCTATTTGACTCTGCCATAGACCTCATACTTCGCATTAGTTCTCCCCGGGGACGGCTCATTTCTCTTTCTCGTACTGAAATGGTGGCCATGGAGGAATATATCAAGGAGGCATTGGCCATGTGTTTATCCGCCAGTCAACCTCATCGGCAGGAGCAAGCATTTGTTTTGTCAGCATCCCTGCACTGGTTATTGACCCCTGAATCTATCTGCGCATAGAATCACCCTGCATCCATCTGCAATCTATCTGCATATTGAAATCGCTCATGACTGTCATAGCCTTTATCTATTTTTTGTTGCAATTTATAGACGTTAATACACTTTCACATATTCGTTTTTTTTTAATTCATTTATCCAATACATTGTTTAGACATAACCTGATAGAAATAAGGAATGTGTCCAGAAAGCACTCGGGTTCTCCCGCTGTCTCAGAGTGTAACACAGACCAAAGCAATGATACCAATCACAGCGAGCATTGTTGCCTTCTGAAATGCGTATAGCTTAACTGATGACGGTCCAAAGTTATAACGCATTTTGATGCCTAATTCCTGTATCTTCATAGTTTGTTCACTCATTGGTTACAAATCGGATCCTTGATTCAATATCTGTCACCTCCAAGCTGTAACGATCAAGAACGAGACTTGCACGAGAACTCAGCCCATGAATTCGAAAACAAGCTGGTGTGTAGAGTAGTATAAATACAATCAATGTATTTTACTGGTGAGTCGCTGGTGGTGCAAATTGTTCCTTGCAGATAAAGAACGTTTTTATTTCTTTGCTAGGATATAAGCAGGTATTGGCAATTCTATATTTAACGAGTGTGTTCTGTATTTGTCTTGCTTAAAGAGTCATAATTGCCGTCAACATTGACTGGTCATCGTGCAAGAAGAGGACAGCGAGTGTGTGTTAGTAGTTGGAAGCATCTCTCTTCGGTAGTGGAAACTGTATAGACGATGCATCTACATTGCCAGTTCCTCTATAATGCGAGCCAGCAATCTCTGTCGTGCTCACTGGTATCTCTGTAGAGGGACAAACTAATCTATTTATTGATCTGAAGTATCTCTCTGTTAGTGGAAATTATGCCTGTGATGTCTGCCAGTCTCCAGTCTAGTCTTCCTTAACGCGCCTACGCCCGTTGCACACCTCAATCCCAGTAATAACACTGTGGGACGTCACATGGATCAGGGTCAGGCTGCCGAATGGGGAGTTTGAGCATATCCAGCAGGGAGTGGCTCACATCCTTCTACTTCGACACATCTTCCTTTGTTCGGTTCCTTTGAAAGTGCAAACTTTCACGAACATTACACAGCCAATGTTATCGGAGTTATGTTTCACTGACACATTTTGGCTTCTTCCTCAATGAGTTGATCAGCCGTCTCGTTTGTTCAAGTACAACTTTTTTCGGAGATTTAAACAAATCTATTCTTCCCTTTTCTCCTGTTAGGTCCTGCAAACAATGGAACTCAAAGTAGCTAATGGCAGCATATTGATACTTTGATAATGAGCTTACCGTGAACTTTGATACTTTGGGAAAAAATCTCCTTTTCGAAAATTATCGAGAATCATATGTTATCCTTTAATTTGATTTTGCAAAAGCCTGTAACAAGGTGTATTCTGTCAGCCTTTAATTGCCGAACCTCAACGGGTTAAAGGCATAACTTTCTGATTGTAAGTAATCTCCAGTGGGATATCCAGTATATAGGTTTCTTGTGATTGTTTGCAGCCTGTTCGAAAAAAGTAAGCAAATGATGGCATTATTATGCTTAGTATTCAGGACAACGTGTTTAGACTGTTAAACCTGTGTGTAGTCTTCTGCAACGTTTTTTTTTTTAAGTGTGCAAAGTGTAAACATCGGGATGAAACATCCGAAAAGGACAGAATTGAATGAGATGATATTTCCTCATTATGAGGTTCACCGACCTCCACTAATGTAAAGGTACTGGAACGAAGCTGCAGTTACATTACATTTCAGGTGAAGTATCAATTGTTTCACGAAATGGCATCTAGATTTAATGTTGAACGATAGAGCGCCGAAGTGAATGCGAGAGTTCGTGGGAACTTTGTCATCAGGGCTATTTTCTGTTATTGGCAATACAAATACGTACGAAAACTCCAGCTTACCCTACAACCGTCAATGTGCAATGTTGGCAAAGATATAAAAAAAGATATATTGAGATATTTTCCCCGCAACAGACTGGTCATCGTTGACGTCATTGCCACAACAATTATAAAAAAGGCTACTTAATGAGTCTGTTCCACTATTCCCCCCCCCCTTATTTCTCCAGAGGCCTCCCGTCCCATTATCCTTTCCCTTCTCCAGCTCTGTATCACTTTCTCCAATCAGCTTTCCAGCTCTTAGCTTCATCCCACCCCCTCCGGTCATCTCCTACCATTTCGCATTTCCTCCTCCCCCAACTGCTTTCAAATCTCTCAATATCTTTCCTTTCAGTTAGTCCTGGCGAAGGGTCTCGGCTCGAAAAGTCGAAAATGCTTCTCCTTACAGATGCTACCTGGTCTGCTGTTCCATCAGCTTTTTTTTGTGTGCTATTCCACTATTAGTCTGGTTACTCTTAGTCCTCTCTCCGTTCTACTATCAGTTTGTTCACTATTTGGCCCACTCTCCGTCCACTAGTAGTCTGTAACTCTCTCCATTCCACTGTTAGTTGGTAACATTTTGACCGTTTCTCCATTTTCCTATTGGTTTAGTAATTCTTTGGCCCTCCCTCCGTTCAATGAGTACCGTGAATGTGTGGCCCTCAGTCTGTACCATTGTCATTCTGGTGACTCGTTGGCAGCCTCTCTCGCTTCTAAGATTAGTATCGTCAATCTGTGCCCGTCTCTCGGTTCCACTATTATTCTGCGGCTCCCTCTCCGGTAATCTTCTCAGAGCAACAATACGAACCACTGGAATAATCCAGAACTTCCCTGCAATTGTGATATGAGCGCGTTTAGCTTCGGCTCAAGATTAACCAGCTTAAGCTAAGAAAAAAAAAACAAAAAAGAAAATAATAATAAGAGATTTCTGCAACGTTAGGTATGTTCGACAGACTTGTGAAAGGAGAACGTTCTACCTTTCCATTTCGAAATCACTTTTGAGGAAAACGCTTGAACAAAACTTTAAAGCTTTAGACCAGATGTCAGTGTGATAGATGGGGCGACAAGACTGATTTATTTCTATATTCCTATATAGCTATTTTTTTCTTTAATATTTTATGCATATTTTATTCATCCACGTAATCTTCTATAGATTTGTTAAGTATACCCACAAGAATAGAATCTCAGGGTATGTGGTGTCATATATATATCCTGATACTATTTTTTACTCTGAACTTTGAACATTGATCTATTGTCTCTATGGTTTCTTCCGATTTCGGGACCAGCGCTTCCTACACTGTGTGTATTACCTCTTTAAATCGGCCCCATAGTTGCTCAACTGACTCAACGTCAAGCAGTTCATTCTAGTTACCCTCCTAATGTCTTCGTCGCATCTTCTCAAACTTTGCCTTTTTGAAATTAAGTTTACTTGTTTGGTTTTTACTGATATACTTTAACTAAGTTTAAAATAAATCTTCGATACCAGCCATGCTACTATTACTTGTTCTAAATGCGCAACAACCTTCATGCTCCAAATTCTAACCGATTGCTACACAATATGAAGTCTAGGTAGGACTCTCCTCCTCTTGGTGCATTAACATACTGGTCAAAGAAAATCATTTATCTTCTCAATAAATTCACATTCCTGTAATCTATTAGCCACTGGGTTTTCTCACTCAATAATCGGTTATCAATGTCTCGCATTATTATACGTCACCCTTAGAATAACTTATTTCTGTAATATTCTAATGGAAAAGTACATAACGAGGAATAGTGCTCAATGTGGGGACTATGCTAGTCATGCGGGTATGAAAGAAAATAAAAACGTTATGATAAAGATATGGATGATTAACCACGGGAAGATGTGTCGTATGGAATTTAAGCCAAGCCAGAGCAGATGGGTGCTTAACTGAGGACTGGGTAGATTGCCAACAGCGAGCTAAAGTACATCGAGACTGATTTGAACGTTGCTTGACGTGGTGACTCGGCTTGAAGAGAAAATACCCAACTCAGTGAGAATCCGACGAAATTAGAAGCCTACGAGTTCGGCTGGCCTTTGGAGGCCCAGGGTCTCGGGGCTCTGGAGATGGGCTGATTGAAGTTCGATCTCACGGCAGGTAATACTTGTGACGTTGGTGGTGACGGAAGATCTACAGCTGTGTGCTCAGAGACCCTCGATCCTCGGGCACAAAACTCGACAAAGCGACGTAACGGACTTCTAGCATCGTAAAGCAGTGAGTTGTTTATTATGTTCCCCCCCCCCCACGGTGTGAAATAGAGACACCCCTTTTTCCCTTATTAGGGAGAGGAAGAGCCCCCTGAAAGTCGAATGCTAGGTGAGCAATGTAGTCTTTGGTGTACTGCAAATATGTCCATTTATTGTTACTTTGCTCACGCTTGAGTGCTCGGTGGCGGTTGCCGATGCTTTTTTTTGTCGGTGGGGGAAGAGGCGATTGTTGCTTGCTTATGCACGCGAGGGAGGTTACTTCGGGGGGACTTCGGTGTAGTAATATTTACCTGTCGTTTACTCTTTGGGACCCTCCTCTGTTTTCGTGAATGGTTGCGAAGAAAAAGCATTTCAGGATGTATATTGTAGACATTTTTCCTAAACATTAAATGTATCTTTGAAACCTTTGAAGAGAAAGCTAACACCAGACATCACATGAAGCGTCTAAAGCGGATAGAAAATCAGCAGGGCTATCTTTCCTATTCAGAGTGAGATAATATGGACTTTTGAATCTGAAAAAGGAGGGTAGGTTTGTGATGAATGTACTGACGCAGTTCCGTAATGTCAGGACGATGACAGGCAGCCTCTCTCCGAACATCTTCTTCCAGCATACAAACGAGAGAACCCAGTATAACTGTCGGCGACTCCAATCCCACCCCCTTCCCCATTTGTGATCAGGGATAAATTGCAATGTCAGGAAACTGGGGCCGGAATCTGAAAAAAAGAATATAACATGGACTATTTCTTTTGTGGTTCAGCTTCTGAAAGGCATTGCTAAGGAGAATGGGACATTAGTGCAAGCGGATGATAATTATGAGCAGTTACAGGCAACGGGCCACCGGAGAGCAGTACACCGTCGAGATACCGCAGAGGATAGGAAATTGATTGTACTGTGCTCCTATGTGAACCTATCATATGGCCATAACACAGAGCATCCTTGTAAACCACAGAATTACATTATTAACACTCATCGTTGACGGAAATACAAGGATAGTAGAGCAAGTGAAGAATTAAAAATCCGCTAAGTTACTTCTGGGTATTAATAGGGAATTCCGCTAGATGTGTTGACCAAATGAATCCAGCTGAACGGCCAGCACCAAAATGTATTTATGTCTGATCTATGAATGATGCTTCAAAATGTATAATTGATCAACTTCATCTCGGGACAATTTAGAGCTGGAAGTCATATATATTTCGTGAAAAAAAATCGTGTCTCGCAGCACTGACGAATCTAGAAAGTCTTTAATATTGCTTGATCCCACTGTCATTACTCACAGTCAAGTATGGAAACGTAGTAAAATGAATGTTTAAAACATCGGAATAAGACAGTGCAGATGTGACACTACAAGAGAGGTAACACACAAAAGCAATATATCTTCAGTTCTACAGTAAGGCGATAAAAGCTAAAGTAGGCGTAAGTGGCAAAGTACCCAGTATAATGCCCACATCTATTAATTCAACGACGGTATGGATATTATTAAGCCTGATACTGTACAACAAATCATTAATTTAATCTCGATTCAGTACTTGGTCCGAAATTGATGGCGAGAAATCGTGGGAGCCGTTGGAGATAAAGTGCCGTAGTGACGTCATTTTAAAATCGGTTGAATATTAACTTGCGGATGATATATACCTTTGCCTTAGACTTGAAAGGCTTTCTTAAATTCATATATTCAAACTATAGATTATTTGGTAACCGATTAACACTTAAAATATGTCATGTTGTGCAATATCTGAGAGTGTGAATACAGTGACAATGTAATATGGCACGGGGAATGGAGATTTGTGAGTTCACTTGAGAGGGAGATAATCCGTGCGTGAATGAACGGAAGGCAGTCGTGAATTTGTTACGGTTGCATTGACAGGATGTTTGAGTTAAACCTCTGTTTCACAATACGGGATGACAGTCTGAAAATGTCTTTGCCCTTGTGTGAAATAAATTTGCAGCAACGGATGTGAATTTCAGAGGCTACTTCTCATTCCGAAATTGCATGGCCGTATTGCATATAGGCCACATTCACCCTTATCCTTCTTCCCTCTTTGTTCTTTAAAATATTTGATAAGGATTGTCACCTTGAAATTTGCTGTCTATTCAGCACACGTCTGTTACCTGCGAAGGTTTTGAAGGTAGAAAAGTGCAAGTGTTGCCTTACCTGCACACTATTGTCCTTTATTTGTTTGCTTCCGTATTGATTTCAGAAGGAGGCGCAGATTTCATAGTGGCCAGGTGGAATCAGCGTTAAAGTTTAAAGATATGACGACTGTACTCCAGCAAGAATACACTCCATCTACTATCTCATCTTCCTTCTGAAGGTAAGTAAAATCTGAATCAATTTAGTCAGGTTTCACCTGATCCCATGCCACCTAATTTTCTAAACGGGAAACAAGGTCAAACACGTTCCAGAATGAATATATCTCGCGTCGGCTGCTCTAACCTCAGCCGTCTATTTCTTCCTTCAGTTTTTCGAAGAACTCGGTCTGATCCCTCAGACCAAAAAGCACGAAGATTGTCCCCAACGAGGATACGTTTCCCCAGATACTCAAGAATTCCATCTCACAGAATAGTTTCGAATTGCTTGTCCACTACTGACGAAAGACTCGCTGGCCTGTAATTCTCACGACAGTCCCTATTCTCTTGTACAAAGAAATAACATTTGACATACTTCAATCATCTCGTGCTACTCCTGTGGCCAGTGAGGACGCGAATGACATGTACAAAAACGGAGTAATATCTTCGCTCGCTTTCTCTAAGTACCTGGAAGCATATCCCTCTAAACGCGAGAAATGTTTTGTTTTGTATAATGTTTTACACGTTTCCAATGCATAAATGACTTTGTCGGCATGTCCCAGCACGTAGAACACATGTATACTGTATCCACATTCATGAAGGTGAATCTGGTGAATACAGAATAAAGAATCATTAAGGACCTTCACTCCCTCCGTGCATTCCAGACACTTGCTTCCCCTTTTATCGTTGATCTTTGCCACACTCCCTCTATTCATCCTCTGTTCTTCACGCACTGTAAAGCTACTCTCGAAGGCCTTCTAATGTTCACTTCAAGCTCTTCTAACTCTATTCTTAAATTCCTTTCCTGGCTACATTCTGACTATCCATAACCCTGCCAGATCTTTTCTTCCCAAGGTTTAAGTATTTTCTTCTTTCTTACTCTTGAGGAGGTGCCCCATATCTCTTGTCAACCAGGGTTACTTCACACGACCATCGGTTCACTTCCTTAATGAGACAAGCCGAAACTGAACCACAATCAAGTCTCCATTTATAACGAAATGTTTCTGTTGCGCATTTCAAGGAGCACACCATTTACCAAGTTCGGCTCTAAGTTCCTACCTAATAGAACCAAGTAAATACATTCCTATCTCATCGTAAGGTTATAGTAAATGTCGAGAAATTGCTCTCTATCTTTCTGAAGTGCTAACCTGCGGAGAGATCTGTAACCTGATCCGTTTCATTTTCCAATACAAGGTCCAGAATAGACTGTTCGCTGGTCCGCTTATTATGTCAGGAGTCGGTCCAGGACGCAACTGAAAATTCTGTCATACTTAAACCGTTTAACCTATCTCCCGACCAGACTTTCGCTTTCTCCAGGTTTTCTTATTGGTGATGGGGGTGGGTGGGCGTGCGGTGGTCCGTACAGAATATTCCCAAACGAGTGATACCTCCCTTCCTGCTTCTGAGTACTTCTCGCAGTCTATAATTGACAATCTCTCCACGGTTTTTTTCGCTTTCTGCTGCTGTGTTACTGTCACACACTCCCTGTGCTTCAATGCACACTTTACTCTCCTTTACCCGATTCTGTTCAAATTGAAAGAACTGAACTCAGGAGAGTCCAGAAGCCTTTCCTGACCTTGTGTTTCTTCGGTCTCTGTGATAGTTTGGAGTAATTCAAACAATGTAACAATCATGCCAGCCCATTATTTGCGCCAGTGTTTCCTACCTAAAACGTATGAAGAATGCAGCCTTCCGAGGTGTTTGCAACTTCAGGGTGACCAGACAAAGGATGATTAGAATTTGTGACAAATCCACTCATTTTTAATACCGTTTTATTTGAAAAATCCGCTGAATTGCAATTGAATATGGGCGTTATCTACACAGATGGCCATTTACCGTAGAGATATATCTCAAACCATTCTTCAGTTCCTTTCTGAATTTCCTCTGTGTCAGTGTATAGATACAAGTATTGGTGCACATACTGAAAATTTGCAACATGTATCCAGATTGTTGCAGTATATATACCGGGGAATTCAAATATCTGTCCAGATAAAAATAGTTTTCCAGTTGCCATTCAAGAGTGTGAGCTAAATAGGGCATCCACAAAAGTATGAAATTAGCTGATACAGCATACAACAAAATCATCGACTTTCTGCGGTTTAACATCTCGGTATCCTTCTGATTATCACTGCGGCTCCGAAGCCGTCTGCGGACTGTATTTGCCGCTAAGATATGTCTTACTGTTAACCCATTGAACACTAGAATTAAGCCTATTGGTAGCAACGGTGTTAAAATGCTATCCAACAATTCGTATCCTTTCCACACAGGTAAAGTAGAGTATTCATATGTGAGGGCGCAACGCCACGGCATGTTGTCAATAATGACATAAGGTTGAACGGCAAAGTAAAACGGAACACTTCTCCCGCAGCTCACTAGAACCACGGTCAACATAACCACAGTTGCTGTTCTCTCAGTGCAGTATCGTTCCCGCAGCTTTCGACAACATATTGCGATGAAACGATCGAAGGTAAAACTGACCGTAAACCAAACAGAACAATCCCTCGTCACAACGCTGAATACAAGTGTCAGAGCGCAAACAGGAGTGATGAGCAGGGATCTGGAATAAATGTAGATATTGTTGGTCTGATCCAGTAAAGCGAATATTATAACCACCATCAGATCCGCTGTTGCCATTCCAACCAGGTAACGGGTGATGCATTTGGAGAGTCCGCACTTTCCCCGAGATAGGATGACAATCGCCGTTAAATTAACTACAGGAAATACGAGAAAAAGAGACAACAACAACACAGAATTATCGTTGGCTGCAACTCTCTGAATGGTCACCATTCTTCAAATGCTACGCAGGGTATAATTGTTCTGGAAGTGAAGAACAGAAATTCAATGTGTGCCGGCCCCTTCGCTGCATTCCGGCTAGAGGACAATAATGGACTGGAGTGGCAGAAAGCCGACCAAGATAAAACTAAGAAGGTATTATATCAGCAACACCATATTTGACAAAAGAGTAAATTTTCACATCGAAAAATAAATGGAAAATGAACATTTGTGTTGAGTAAAAGACCGAACAGTGCGGCGGAACAAAAGCAAGACGTCAGCACCATTCATACAGTGAGCAGCTCCAGTATCTTACCCGGGATACCAATCGCTACCATTGCAGGATAGAAAATACCCGCGATGTAGTAAACTGCTGGATATTGCATTTTCCGACAGAGGCAGCTTTCAGCTGTACGTAATGTTCCAACTACGCATATGGAACTGTGATCGGATTTACAGAGTTATATGCAATTCAGAGTAATCCCTCTGAGGCAATTAGTGTGGGTATGACATCAGTCACATAAGGGACAACCAGCTGCAAATTAAAGTGTTTTTCTCACTCCCAAACCATGCCATAAATTCGTCTCCCCAAGGATGTTGCAGGTTATTGACTCCAAAAACAAACAACAAAAAAGATAATATGAACGTTACCAATTTAATTTCCATGACACCTGACTTCTGCTGCTGAAATGAGACGTTTTCTGATCAATTCTGTTTCTAACAGTGATATTCACCCTGAACAATCAACATGGACAATCTACGTCAATCTCCTGATGAAGGGTTTCGGCCCGAAACGTCGTCACTACCTCCTCCCATAGATGTTGTCTGGCCTGCTGAGTTCTGCCAGCATTTTGTGTTTTTGCGTCAACCAGATTTGTTTTGTAACACTCGACGGAGCACCTTCGCTGCCGACTTGAAGGGCAGGTGGTGAAATGGAATTCACGTCTTCATTGAAGGGGAAGACAGCTTCATTATTTTAATTTGTTCGTTCTCGCCACTTTGAGTGGTTAGAGTGCTGAAAGTCGCCTGAACGGCTGATGAGATGCAGCACAATAGCTCACGCTGTCGTATAAAAAGGCATAAAAAAGGAGAGCAATGCTCCAGGGACCTTTGATAATATAAAGGTGAACGCCCACACGACATTAGCTTGCGGTTTGTGGCCGTTGTTTTCCTGCACACACATATGGACCGTTCGGTATGAAGCCCATTATATCTACTCGTGAATGATTTGACCATTGTCTGTTCGGTGCTGTCTATTTAAAAAATGCGTGTGAGTCTCAAAATCTGCGCACTTCCTTAAGTAAGGACGCACATTGGATGACCCAGACGAGGAATTATTTCAAGCACAAAATGGCTGCCTTTACACTAGAAGCCCCACGCATCCCAAAGGTCGTGAGCATATCACCAAATCCGGCGACACACACAGATCAACCCAAATCCTTATGAACTTCCAGAGTCACCCACAGAAACGTGGCGACTCCAAATTCAACGACAAACCCCCAGATCTGCTATCGCTAAATACGAGCGCATCCCCATATTCAAGAACAAACCCCAAAATCACTGTGCATCCACGTGCACCCCGAGACCCTGTGCAACCCAATTTCGCTGACACGCAATACCCATTACCCAATGCAGCGCGCACCCTAAACCCGCTGACACCCCCACATGCCCATGAGATTTTTCCGAGCAAGATACATTCGAAACAGTTGAGAAATTGGCAGACACGACGTTAACAATCCGCACTCAACACATTCACATCCTGATCCGGCAACACACCCAAATTTGTGTGTATCTCCAAATAAGTGTGCATGGCCATGTTTGAGACTAAATTTCGAGTGTCGTCTGAGTTTCTTCCTTAAATCTCACCGGCGGTTCTTTTCTCGCATTCCCTTCAAATTTGCAGCAATTTCGAAAAGCACAGCGCAGTACCTTTAAATATGCATTTAAAGTATTTTGCAGTATTGGTAAAGAATTAGACCATTACTCTGTAAAGTAGCCCAGCGCTCCCGATTATCGGAATACACTTTAGCTGAGGCTTTGCATTGATAAATCAAAACTGCCCGCCATGAATCCACAAATCCTGTGCACATCACCAAATCAGTGCGCACTCGAAACACGCCGACACACCACATACATGATAGATTATTCCAAGGCAGAATTCATGTCCAACATTTCAGAAAATGGCTGTTTCGACATTTAACATTCGTACGCTCCCCAAAATACGATCGCAACTGGCGATCGGTCAACAAATAACTCACGGAATATACGAACATCACAACATCTAATTACACCCCCGTAATTGACTACAAAACCCAAAATTTGCAAATATTCCCAAATCCTTTTGCATATTTGCCGCCTACCCCTAAATCTACGAACACCCGAAATCAGTGCTCACCCCCATAATTGAGGATTCAACTTCAAATCCGTGCGTATTCTCAATCAAAATTCACATCATAGCACTGTGCACCACTTATTCTCAGACACTGCTCAATATCTGCGCGGCCCAATTCAGTGCGCGCCCCAAAACCGCTAACATCCTGACATGCAGTTTAAAATCCTTTCAAGAATTCAGAAAATGGATGCCTCGACATTAAAACCCGCAGACAGCCCAAAATTAACGTGCAACTTCAGATCCGCCAACACGCCCAAATCTTTATCTCACCCCATATCCGTGTTTACATGTACACAATCCCAAATCCATGTACACCTCAAATATGAGCACACCCTAAAATTCATGCAAATATCATTCCCGCGGAGAAACTCACTTGTACATTAGATTATCCGAGAGGAAGTATCATTTAAAATACTTCATGTCAAATTTCCAATTAAATTCATTATTCACGTGATCTAAATGAAATAACTTTGAGATTCGGCACACCTCCAAACCGCAGACGTGAGAAATCCGGATGCATCTGCAAATGCAAATACATCCCCACAACTTCAAACCGTGGACACACACACGCTAATTAGATTACCTCAAAACAATAATTTCAGACATACACAAGAAGACAAAATCTGTGTACAACGAGCCCCACAAATGAATGTGGGGGTTTCAGCGTGTTTGGGCTGCGCAGGGATTTGGTGATGCGCACCAATTCGACGATGCACGTGGATTTGGTGATGTTCGCTTATTTGCGTTGCCTTTTCAATCATGGGACACACATACATTTGGTGAGTGAACGGATCAAAAGTTGCGTGCCGATTATTAATGTGGAGGCTGCCATTTCCTCAATTGTTTTTATTGATTGTTACTCCGGGAAAATCTGATGTACAAGTGGCCCAGTCCGTGGGTTTCGGTTTCGCACTGAATTGGCGATTGTGCAAATTTATTTTTTGTCGTCGAATACGGGTTCTACACGGTCTTGTGGTTCATATGAATCTGGGGTTGTGCATGGATTTAGGAGCGTACTCTCGGAAAGGGTTGCAAACTGATTTAGGGGAGTGCTCCAATATAAGGGTGCGCACCTTTTTAGGGATAGGAAATTTAGGGTAGTTGGCGAACATCTGAGTCCCTACGTTTTTTTGAGTGCATATCGATTTTGTGACGTACGTAGGGACTTTGAGATACGTGGTGGTTTTTACTGTTAAGACAGCCATTTGTGTTTGCGATGATTATCCGTCTGGGTCATCTAATGCGCTCTCGTATTTGAGGATGTGCACAGATTTGGGGGTGCGGGCGGATTTTAGTGATCAGTGTCCAGTTCGGGTTGTAGTCTTGAATATGGGGCTGCCCACTGATTTGGGATGACACGCAGATTTGGGTGTGTCGCCGATCTGAAAAAAGGGTTTTGGCTTTCTAACCTGGAGACAGTCATTTTCTGAATTGATTGAAATGTTTGCTTGTCTAAGATAATCCATTATGCATCTGGCGTGTCAGCGGGTTTGGGGTGCGCACCGATTTTGGGTTTGCGCAGATTTAGGGCTACCTCGGCATATATGGGTGGCAACTGATTTGCGATGCGAACAGATTTAGTGAAAACAGCGGATTTGTGAGTACATACAGAGTTGGTCTCCTGAGGATAGTTTCGGCGAGTACGTGTGCACAGTGATGGGTGGATTTGGAACCACATAGTATCTAATGGTGCGTTCTGATTGGGAGATTGCACAAGCTGAGGGATGTATCAACCAATATCGGTGAACAGGACGTCAGTATGGATTTCGGGTGCACAAGGGTGCCTGACGATTGGGGATGAGATCAGGTTTAGGTGTGTGTCGGCGCATATGGGTGCACATGAATTTTTTGGTGTCAGTCGGTTTGGGGTTGCGGTGAATCTCGAAGTCATCTCATTTATAGTGTCTTTAAGAGCAGCTGCACTATGTTCTCGCGATTTCTTTAAGGTGAATGCTGTCACTCTAAAGTGGCTCTTCCTTTGGGAAATTCAAATGTGTATACGTGGGTGTCAGCAGGTTTGGTGGTGTACACGATCTTTGATGCTCCCTTTGGATTTAGGGTCCTGACAAATCTCAGGTTGTTTCATTGATAGTTTCTTTATTAATAAATAAACTTTGTAACTTTGTGAACTATTTGAAATTACTTCTCCTCTCGGCTAACCAAATCTGTAAGTGGGAGGTGTTGACAGGTTCGGAGTGCGCAGCCATTTGGGTGTGCAGACGTATTTGGGAGTCCACGTGGATTTTCGAATGTCGGTGGAATTGGGTTAATGCCAAAATTCAAATAGTTTCGTTTACAGACAATTGGATAAAAATGCACTTTATCGTTGAGTTTTGTTCTTGAACTGTCTGTGGACTTTTGTTTGCTACTCATGTGGGGGTTGCTTACGGATTTGTTGCTGCGCACAGACTTGGGAGAGGAACTTGTGTTTGCTGCACATTGGTTAAGGGATGCACCATAATTTGGAGAAGCGCAAATATTTAAGGATAGGTATGTCAAATAAATTTGATCATATTTTATGTTTTTTTAATATTTTGGTGCAGTTGGACCGGGGATGCACATAGATTTGTGCGCCTCAGCTGGTTTAGGGGTGTACACGGATTTTGTGGCGTCGGTCTATCCTATCAGCTTACATAGGAATTATCGAACTGTAGTCTGCTGCTAGAAAGGCGAATGTTAATGACATTTACACCTGAATGCTCATGTCTGTGAACTTGAACACGAACTGAAAAGTTGAGTCTCAAGTACATCCCAAACACTGGAGCCCAAACAATGTTCCTGCCCAAGATCGAACTGGGGACCTTTCGCGTGCGAAGCGAACGTGATAACCACTACACCACAGAAACGGGGCAAAGCGTTCATTGCTCAGCGCTGTTGACCAATGACCAGAGGCACCCCCTCCCCACAGCAATAAGAACAAAACATTGCCCACCGTTCCTCTCAGCTTTCAGTAACAAGTATTAAATTTGTATGACGTATGCAGTGACATGCATTGACAACTTCCTGTGAAGGTACGACATGCAACAGGTAACTGTACTGTGTTGCATACATAAAGCAAGCAATTAAAACCTCTTCCTCTAGCTTCCATCAGTCTCCACAGATTGGCGATCCGGCCCAGCTGTTAAATTCCACAGTGCCTTTAAGATTTCTGACCCTGTCTCCTCGTCCGTTCTCTTCACCTCAGATTACGAGTTAATTGAAGCAAGTGAGTGAACCATGTGCCGATACATTTATAAAGAACAGGACGCGTTACAAGCCAGGGTTACTTGTGAGATGATGCCGGCTGTACAGTAACGAATCACGGCCAATCGTCCCACCGAGTCCGCACTGACACCAGACACACCTTCACACTGATATTCCCTTAATAATCATGTTCCAATCTGATCCACGGTGTCGCAACCAGACTAGGACATCAACGAACAATTAATTGACCTGTTGTGAACGAAAATTATATTGGTAACAACAACCTTCAGGAACGGAGAGGGAAGTCGATCATATCTGAGGTCGCAAATGGAGGGATCGCATTCCGTCAGAAGCTTCTTAGCATTGCAAACGGAAGCTCAGCATGTCAGTGGAATCTGGGAAGGTGCTGTCTCTTTAACAGAGGATTGCTGAGCACGTGAGATGTGAGAATTAATTTATAATTCTGTTCAGAAAGAATGTTGATTCATCTTGAGAGAGAGGAAGAGATATATACCATTTACGGCCGTTGACGCTCGATTAATATCTCTTTTGTTCGCGTTTGCTTGAAACAATTGGCTGATAAAAGTAAACCGATAAGCCGAGTTAGGGAACTGGAGCTGGAGCTGGATGAACTTCGGATCATTCGGGAGGCAGAGGTATAAATCAACAGGAGTGACAGGGAGCTAGTCAATCCTAAGAGTCAGGGGACAGGTAGGTAGTCAATCCTAAGAGTCAGGAGACAGGTAGCTGGGTAACTGTCAGGAGAGGGAAGGGGAATAGACAAAATGTGCAGAACACACCTATGGTCGTTCCCATAAATTATAAGAATGCCGTTTTGGATATCCTTGGTGGGGATGACCTACCAGGGAAAAGTTGCAGTGGTTGCGTCTCTGGCACCGAGAAAGGATCACCAGTTCAGAAGGGAAGGAGGGAAAAGAGGAGAGCAGTAGTAATAGGGATTCAATAGTTAGGGGGGCAAATACGAGGTTCTGTGGAAGAGATCGAGAATCCCAGATGGACTGGTGCCAGGGTCCGCGACATCTCAGATCGAGTTCTCAGTATTCTTAAGAGGGAAGGTTTTTAGCCAAATGCCGTGGTCCATGGATGGACCAAGGAAGTGTAGAAGAAGGAGAAGGTCCTGCAAAGATAATTTAGGGAGTTAGGTGCAAAGTTGAAGGACAGGACTACAAGAGTGTGTGTGTGTGTGTGTGTGTGTGTGTGTGTGTGTGTGTGTGTGTGTGTGTGTGTGTGTGTGTGTGTGTGTGTGTGTGTGTGTGTGTGTGTGTGTGTATGTGTGTGTGTGTGTTCTTTCCATTGGTCGCAGCATTGGAGATAATTACTCAGGGGTGGAGATTCTTAAGCGAGGTTGGAGATTCTAAGTCAGGGATGGGTATTCTTAACCAGGATGGCTTAATCAGATGCGAGTAACGGACATAGGCATGACCACAGAAGCAAGTTGAGCCAGTTGAGCCAGTGTAAGAAAAAAAGACATCGCAGTTTGTTCCCAGTTGTTGCAAGTCGGTCAAGTAGATGAGGAGAAGTTGTTTGAATGTCAGAGCAGAAGGCCGCAGCCAGGGGATATCGTCCGAAGGTCAGTAATATGAGCTTTCGCAGACCACGTAGGATCAACCACGTGATCCGTACGCACGTATTCCGGAGGCCGAGCACCCAAATTCGGTTGTTTTTTTTTGTGCTAACGTAGAAGAGACATCACAGTGAACAATGAAAGTGCCGAGTGGTAACTAAATCGCTGCGTCAAATCCCTGCATCAGAAGAAGTCAACACCTTTCGTTGAAGTACGATAATACTCCCACTTGCATTAACCTTTGACTTACTATTAGATACACCATATATGGAGAAACAGTTAACCACAACCAAACACCTCTGTTTCCAGAAGCGAATGATAGATTGCCCGCTGAAATGTTTCATGTTCGGGAACTTCCCGGTGAAACACTTCTGCATCGGTTCCTCTGTAATCACACCCAAACGTCACTTCTGCATCGGTTCCTCTGTAATCACACCCAAACGTCACTTCTGCATCGGTTCCTCTGTAATCACACCCAAACGTCACTTCTGCATCGGTTCCTCTGTAATCACACCCAAACGTCACTTCTGCATCGGTTCCTCTGTAATCACACCCAAACGTCACTTCTGCATCGGTTCCTCTGTAATCATACCTAAACGTCACGATGCTCTAAATAGAATTATATTCCCGTAAGTGAAGGCCGGTTTTCGGAATGTATAGTGCAACACACTATCCATCCTTCATTCATGTTTCAAATACAATTTCCTTGCCTTTCTCTATATGAGCACCAGAGAACCCCGTCAGGCTTTGCCAATTTCCCGACCCTACTCATCCATGGAAGGTAATAACCATGTACCTCAATATTGACCGTAATCTACCCTTCGATGTCTAATGTCAGATTGTTAAATTGCGCAGCATAACTGCAGACCCATTGGCTTATTACCACAAGGAGTATCTGGTACTTGAAAGATTCTTATTACGTATTATTCAGTTCATTCAATTGATAAATACATCAAAGTCGCACGTCACGGCAAAAACAAAGAAGAACATAGAATATACCAGGTCGTTATAGATTTAGAGCGAAAACACAGTTCAAAATCTATCAAATAAGTAAATGCCACTATCTACCTCACTATCGGCAATGCGACCGATTTAGCATATCTGAAACTATCATTGTCAGTTCTCTGTCGATTTAAGCATTGGCATCAATTCAGTGGTCATGTACACACTGATTAAAATTCTTGTGCGATCTTTGAACGAAGCTGGTTTACCATGCGAGGGACTGCACTACTTTGATGTCCATACAAAATGCACGATGAACTCAGCAAGTTAGATCAAATCGATGGACATGACGAAGGGTTTCGGCCCGAAACGCTGACTGCTCCTTTCAACGGATGCTGCCCGATCTGCTGAGTTCATCCTGCTTGTCTGTACGTGTTGACTTGACCACAGCATCTGTAGTGTACTTTATGTTTAATTTTGATGAAGTTTCGGACAGAAACGTGAACAGTTGCCTGAACTATTGATAAACGACAGCATTTTGTGTGTATTACAGTTAATTTGATTGACGTTTTGCAAACGTTCAGTATCTTCGTCAGCCTTGACGCTCTGTTAGTTTAAAACTGCTCACCATGTTAGTAGCGAGCAAGCCACATTAAAAAAAAATTCTATTACAAGGTCTACAACTGCCACAATTAACAGAGTGAAACAGAGCAGCCCATTGACTGTACAGCATTAGTCTATGATGACAAGTCCATGGAGCCGAGAAATGGAAAAGAAATCATTGACAATCATGAAACCAAGAGTTAAGCCTAAGGGCGTTTCGCGACACCATTCAGCAACTTCTCCAATCCTCATTCCCTGGTCTTTGAGATTTTGCAATTTAGTGACAAGCTATTCATACCACATCACAATTGGGAATTTACTTCAATAGCATCATGTTTATTTTTATCCCAACTGCGGGAAGACACGTCAGTCTTGTGTTATATTTAATATCCAATGTGCTGGAGTGAGTCGTCAGCTCAGACTTTCTCCAGCGAGATCGCGACAGCTGGAAGACAGCGTGAATCTTACACAGCATGCTTGCAACATTCTACATTGTGAGGAAGATCTATTACGTGATTATTGCCGTTATTGGAATTCCTGGTATGAATATGGAGAGGTAGCATTTGCTACTCTTGTGTCCGCGGTCTGAAGACGTATTCAGTTACCGACAGCGTTGTGATGCCGGGGCGTCAGTTGAATACGATGCCGACATTTTGACAGAGCTCTGAATTGGTTCAACCGTTCTCTGCAGTTGAAATAATGTCCTGGGCTGAAAGTACACCTCAATTTGAAACTGATGTTGACGGGGATATAGGGGAGATGGATTTTTATTTACATTCATGGATGGCAGTTTTGATGTTCTTCAAAATTAAACATAAAGTACACTACAGATGCTGTGGTCAATTCAACGTTAAGCCGCTGTAAAAGTAAACACTGAAACTCCAGTGTGTTCTGTATCTTTAACGGTTACTTAGTGTTTTTATGCATGGATAGGGGAACTGTTTTAAATTCAAATTTTAAGATATTGCGCTGCGTTTTAAGAAATTGACCCAAGTTTTAAGGCAATGGGGGGAGGGACACCCCGATGAGATTCAGGTGAATGTTGTAGACATCAATTGTCAGATTCCGATCCATCGGGAGTCCATTCGTGCCTGAAAACTTCAGGCAGAATCTTGAAAAACGAAAATAAGATCTTTCTGATCAGAGGCCTTGACACAGAGTGAAATAATTCGTCCAGCAGTATTTGCAAAATTTAAAAGAAGCTAGACAGCGGGACCCGTGTAGTTGGGTAACATACGGGGAGTCGATGAAGAGACTAAGACATGCGAGCGGGGTAAATACTTTCGTTTTGAAGTTCGAACATTGTAAGTGCACAGATGCGAAGGGAGCGGGTCAATGCTGTATCCTGAGAGCCCAGTACATTGACAACAGGGACGGTGCAGTCACCATTGCTGAGAAAGTTGCCGCGGTATCCGGGCTTCACATATCGTGAAAAACCTGATGGTGGGAGATTTATATTTGTCTCTCCACAGCGCTCTCTGCGATTAGTTGACAGAGCCTCCGTCCCAAACACTGTTCTTTTCCAGTCGTGAGTGTCGTACAATTTCAACCAGTATGCACACGGTTAGGGATATTGCGACTTGCGCTTTACTTGTTTAAATCTCCAGAAATTAATTTTCTGCACAGTTGTATAGTCCTCCATTTATTCCATCCTGAGACATAGGGACCGGCGAGACATTAGTTCACTAATTATTTTTGTTCTTCCCACAGTGAATTTAGTAGCAACTGTGATTCTGTCCAGGGGAAAGTGCAGCCTCTCTACCTGTACCACTCGTTACCTGGTGGCCATGGCAACGGCGGATCTACTGACCATCGTCTTTGAGGTGATACCGTGGAGGGTCAGTTATAATTACTTCCCCGGGACATTTCTGGACATCACCCCCGTATGCAGTGTGATCAATGCCGTGGGAATCGCAGCCACGGGCTGTTCTGTCTGGTTCACGGTCACTTTTACGTTTGATCGGTTTGTCGCCATCTGTTGCCAGAAGCGGAAAGCAAAGTATTGCACCGGGAAAACTGCGGCTGTGGTTCTGACAACAACCGGCGTTCTGCTCTGTTTAAAAAATGTGCCCTACATCTTTTTATTTCATCCAGTTAAAGTGATTGACAATGTACCCTGGGACTGTATTATAAAATCTGCTTACTATACAGATCCCGGGTGGTTGGGATTTCGATGGTTTTCGGCTGTACTAACGCCATTACTGCCGTTCCTGTTAATGCTACTTTTCAATGGCCTGACTGTGAGACACGTTTTAGTGACAAGTCGCGTCCGTAAGGCGCTGAGGGGTCAGAGCGAGGCGGAGAACCGCAGTGACCCAGAGATGGAGAGCAGGAGGAGGTCTCTGATCTTGCTTCTCTCCATCTCCGGAAGCTTCATCATCTTGTGGTCGGTAATCGTTGCCGTATTCCTTTATAACAGCACTGGTGGATTGGATCGGAATAATTACAATGATTCGGAATACATAGCTGATCAAACTGGATACATGCTGATGTTATTAAGTTGCTGCACAAACGCGTTTATTTATGCGATAACTCAATCCAGGTTCAGAGAGCAGTTCATCAGCGCAGCAAAATATCCGCTCGATTTCATTATTCAAGTAGTTAATAAACAAAATAAATAAGTTTTCCTAAGAGGTGGTCGCAGTGTTATCGAGTTTTCACACTACAGACCTGGCGGTCATTGGATAACGTAGCAGCGGGGAGAATAAAATTATGTTAGAGCCTGAGAGAGTCACGGCACAGAAAGAGAGCCTTCGGCGCCCAAGAATGCAATATCGACCTCCTGTCAAGTATGAACCTAACTTTTGCTCGCTTTCACCATATTCCCGCTCGTGTCGCTAACACGACCCTTACGGTAATAAGAGAGTGGGTCCGAATCTAAGGATGTTCAAGACTAACTCGGCAGAAATGCCTCCCATTCGTTACTTCACTCTTTGCAACAGAACGAAATGAAAGAAGAAGGTCAATAGATTGCAAAAAAAAACTTACAATAGATCTTGCACTTCTAATTCACACTAGGTAAACTGTTATGCAGAAATACGTAACACTACAGAACTCATTCATTCCCTTCATAACTTGGCAAATTTCTGTGGAAGTCCCACGCCAATGCATCAAGGAAAGAATGCCACCTCTCTTCCTGTTCTCTTATTTATTCCCATCCGAACAACCTGCATGTTGAATCTCCTGCATGTACTCCAGTTGTGTCGCATGGTTATTACTATTTTAATTTCTCAGGTGAAACTGGTCAAAATTGACGCGTAGAAATAAACTCATTTCTCAATTCCGAGGAGCTTTTGGATTATTTTAGTGCTGTTTCTTTCAGTGCTTTTATGGAGATGTACAGATCTATCTCTTGACCTCACCTGCTATCCCACCAGCCTCCGCGAGTAGCACATAATACTTTGTAACTTCCGCCATCATACAACGCGATACCACCACCAAGTACATCTTCACTTCTGCATTCCCTCATATTGGATTTCCGCACGGATCGCTTCCAAAATTACTCCCTTTTCCATTCATCCCTCGCCACTGATCTCTCTCCCGACGCTTATCCTTGCAAGCTGAACAAGTGCCTCAACTATCTCTACAAAACCTTCCTCTCTGCCGTTGAAGTCCTCAAACTGCCCTGCCAAGTGAGGCGTTACTGCTACTGTGAGACTGTCGGGGTAATCTATTGTACCTGTTGCTCCCCGTGTCGCCTCCTGTGTATAACTGAAACCCGACAATAATTAGGAGACTGCTACACCGAATGATTATGCTCCGCCCATTAGAAAAAAAGAGGGACATCCAGGGAGCCAGCGGCTTTAATTCCACACACCATCCCCATTCACATATCTGTCCATGATCTCCTCTACTGGTGGGTGCAGTACTTATTTGGTGGAGCATCACCTTACAATGCGCCTGGGTAAGTCCAATCTGATGGCATAAACAACGATTTCTCGAAGTTCCGATAAAGGTCCAACACTTAATAATTTCCCTCTCTAAGCTTATCTGCACACCTTCCCCTCACTTCCCGCAGGACCTCCCCCCACCTTTGCTTTCTTCGGTCCTATCCTATTAGATTCGCTTTCACCACCCCGTATCAATTTCACCAACCAGCGCATAACCTCACCCTTACCCCTAACAGAGTTTCATGTATCAACTAATACACACAAAATGCTGGTGGAACGCAGCAGGCCAGACAGCATCTATAAGGAGAAGCACCGTCGGCGTTTCAGGCCGAGACCCTTCGTCAAGACTAACTGAAAGGAACAAAACTAAGAGATTTGAAAGTAGGTATGGAAGTGGGAAATGCAAAATGATAGACCAGAGGGGGTGTGATGAAGCTAAGAGCTGGGCAGGTGATTAACTGAAGGGATACAGAGCCGGAGAAGGGAAAGAATCATGGGATGGGAGGCCTAAGGAAGAGGAAAGGGGGAGGGGAGCCCCAGAGGGAGATGGAGAACAGGCAGGGATTGGTGGAGAGAGAGAGAAAAAAAAAAACAACTAAATGCGTCAGGGATGGGGTAAGAAGGGGAGGAGTGGCATTAACGGAAGTTAGAGAAGTCAAAGCTCATGCCATCAGGTTGGAGGCTACCGAGCCGCAAGGTGTTGTTCCTCCAACCTGAATGTGGATTCATCATGAATGATTCATATCAGAATGGGAATGGGACATGGAATTAATATGTGTGGACACTGGGAGATCCTGCTTTCTCTGGCGGACACAGCATAGGTGTTCAGAGAAACGGTCTCCTCGACTGCGTCGGGTCTCACCAATGTATAAAAGGCCACACCGGGAGCACCGGACGCAGTATACCACACCGGCCGACTCACAGGTGAAGTGTCGCCTCACCTGATAGGGCTGTCTGGAGCCCTGAATGATGGTGAGGGAGGAAGTGTAAGAGCAAGTGTAGCATTTGCTCCGCTTACAAGGATAATTATCAGGAGGGAGATCGGTAGGAAGGGATTTGGGGGACGAATGGACAAGGCAGTCGAGTAGGGAGCAATCCCTGCGGAAAGCAGAAAGGGGGGGGGGGGAGGAAAAAATGTGCTTGGTAATGGGATCGCCTAGGAGGTGGAGGAAGTTACGGAGAATTATACGTCTGAAACTACACCTTCTGGTTCCTCCTCGCCATCCACCAGCTTCTAAATCTGTCTCTGCATCTTTTCCCGGCAGTAAATTACACAACATTCATACAAAGCAAGTTTTGGGGGAGGAGAGCTGTCATAAACTCACGATGTTGTCGGGACTTGAGAATGTCCTCCACAGAAATTCCGCAGACAAGGAAGCCAGAGGGTTTCATTTCTGGGGCTTGTCCCGGATCGATTTACTTCTGCGCTTTGTGATTGACATGCCCATTGATCAAGTGGTTTGTGTGTTTAAGCCTGTGCTAAATATTTGACCGGTAGATTGATTAAGATATGTGCTCATGGATGCTGCAGATTCTGAGCACTGGTGCGAATCCATGGGGTTCCCGGCAAGGAAAGCGTGTGCATTTTGGTGGAGCAACACCTTACAACGTACCTGGGTAACTCCAATCTGATTGCATAAACAACGATTTCTCGAAGTTCCGGTTATGGTCCAACACTTCACCATTTCCCTCTCTAAATGCCTCTCACTTACACCTGCCTCTCACTTCCCTCAGGTCCTCTTCAGCATTTGCATTCTTCCGTCCTCTTCTAATAAATTAGCTTTCACTACCCTGTATCAATTCCTGCAATCACCTTCTCAGCTCATTATCTCATCCTTGCTCCCATCCGAGTTTCATGTATCACCTTCTTGTTCCACCTCGCCATCCACCAGCTTCTAAATCTGTCTCTGCATCTTTTCCCGGTAGTAAATTACACAACATTCATACAAAGCAAGTTTTGGGGGAGGAGAGCTGTCATAAACTCACGATGTTGTCGGGACTTGAGAATGTCCTCCACAGAAATTCCGCAGACAAGGAAATCAGAGGGTTTCATTTTGGGGACTTGTCCCGGATCGATTTACTTCGACGCTTTTTGATTGACATGCCTATTGATCAAGTACTTAGTGTGTTTAAGCCTGTGTTAAACTTTTGACCGGTAAATTGATTAAGACATGTGCTTATGGATGGTGCAGATTTTGAGCACTGGTGCGAATCCATGGGGTTACCGGCGCCGAATGCGTGTGTACTTCGAGTGTAGGGATTCGGGTTTCCGAAGGATTGTTAAAGCGATCTTTCGGTTCCATTGAAGCAGTTAGAGCAGGTACGATGACGGAGCGGAGGTATGACAAATTGCTGGACAAAGACTTCGTTTTAAATCAGACTAGAACTGCCATAATCGCAGTTGAACTGCCTGGTATCATACTCCGGGAGAGTAGGGGAGTGATAGGCGCCGTTGGCTGCACATACTTCCGGGAGGAAGGGAGTGTGGCCGAGCGTACTGAATCGGAAGCCGAGTTTCCTGTAGCAAAGAGTGGAGAATTCAAAGAAGGGTTCCTTTCATTTCTGCGGAACAAAGGGGTGAAGTAGTCTGATGTGAGATATTCAATGAGTCCTCCAGAGAGGAGTGATAATTTTGAGTTGTAATCATCCCTTACATTCCTGGCGACTGAATAGCAATGTAGAAAGTCACAGCTATTCAAAGCTGAGATTGTCCTCAGGAGTGAAGCCCGCACCGAGGTGGAAGAGTAATAGCTGACTTGGGCGAAGCAGAACTCTCAGGTGCTGGATGAGTGGCCGTGCGCTTACAGCAGGACAAAACAAACACAACGATTTATTGCAAGTTTTAGGTGAATCTGCCAACGCGGTGAGATCCGTTTGCTGCATCAGCCATCTAGAGAGTGTGATTGCGGCGAAGGGAAACGCAATGAACCATATAACGGCTGAGGAAGGAATGGATCCCGGTGGAAGGGTACCAGTCAAGTGGGCTGCTTTGTTCTGAATGATGTCAAGCTTCTTAAGTGTTGACGGATTTGCACCTATCCCACCGAGTGGCCAGTGTTCAACTACACTCTTGACCTGAGCATTCCAGATGTTGGACAGGCTTTCGAGAGTGAAGAGTTGAGTTACACGACACAGAACTCCTAGCCTCTGACCTGATCTTGTAGCCACGGTGTTAATATGACCAGACCAGTTCGTCTTCCTGTCAATGGTAATCCACAGGATGTTGATAGTGGGGAATATCACTTAATGTAAAAGGACGATGGTCAGATCTTCTCTTGTCAGAGATAGTCATTGGCTGACTGGGTTCTGCTGCATTTGGGTATGAACTGCTTCACTGTCCGAGGAGTCACGATTGGTGCGGATACTTCACCCGTGAAAGTCCTGTAGTGATATACTGAGAATAAGATGGTCGACCTCCAAACAGCACAACCATCTTCCTCTGTGTCACGTGTATTTCCAACGTCTGATTATATTAAACTCTCATTCACAGTGTGTCTATTTTAGCTAACGCACCTTGATGCGATTCTCAGTCGAATGCTGATACGTTGTCCAAGGCTTTCACTCCCGCCTCCCTTCTGGTATTTAGCTCTTTGGTCGGTATTTGGAGCAAGGAAGTGATGAGGTCAGGATCTGATTGGCCATGGCGGGACCCACACTGGGCATCCGTAGGCATGTTATTGCAGAATATGTGTTGCATAATGGCACTGTAGATGACCTGCTCATTTTTTTCTGATGATTGAGAGTCTGCCGATAGTGCGGTAATTGGCTGGGTTGGACGACTCATGTTTCATGTGCACAGGACACACTTGGGCAACTTTCCACATTGCCAGGTAGATGCCGGTGTCGTAGTTGCACTGGAAACATATGGTGCGGCAAGTTCTGGAGCACAAGTATATAGGACTCTTGCCGTTTTTTTTATTTCTTCTGAGCTACTAGTATTTTACAGTGTCCAGTGCGTTCGGTCGTATCTTGATATCACGTGGACTTAATCGGATTGGCTGCCTGCTGACAACTGGGAAGTTGGGGGCCCCTGGAGGAGGCCGAGTTGGATTATCTACTCGGCACTTCTAGGTGAAGGGTGTTGCAGTTGCCAGAGCCTTATCTTTTGCACAGGTGTGCTGGCCTCCATTACCTGACAGTACTATTGTTCTGAAATGATCGATATGGTGGCCAGTCAACAGTAACGTTTGTACAACATCTTGATTTTTCTGACAATATGCACCAACTCCGAACAACTGTACTTCAAATGCAAGCGTAATTATTAGGATGTAGCCTCGGGAAATGATTGATAATTCATCTTTGGATTGCTTGCGGTTTCTGACAATTTGAGGATGGTATATATTGGAAAAAAATCACTATCTTGTTTCTCTCCGCTGATGTGCCCTGAATTGGTAAAACAGTTTGCCATTGCTCAATAGCAGGTAGCAGATGGCTTCGAAACACAACATGGTGATATTTCCATGATCAGTATTTGCGTAATCTTCCTGAGATGTCACTGTTTTCATCGTTAAAGACCATGTAAAATACGTACTCATATTACGCCCACCGATTCAGAAAGTTTAGTCTGGCATTCACTAACATCCTTAAGAAAAAGCAACTCCATCTCTCTGACGGCTGTTGTTTTGCAGTGTCCAAGCTCTTGCCAGGGAACTTAACCTAACCTACTCTTTCTGCCCAGATTACATTTAAATTAGTAACAACAACCAGCCAAAAACGTCGCAGGCCTCTGGTGCTGAAAGAATCCTTCTTATGTGGCGATCTGCATCATCAATTACGGATGCTGTTAGTCATTTCCTTCAGGATCTCGTGCGAACTATCCTTTCACACTTGCTTACATATGGAACTTCATCAGAGGCCTTTTCGATCTCCGATTAAACCACTTGCACCGCTTTGCCTCAAATTCATTCCTGATCACATTGACAAAAAATATCATCATTCCCTAAGACAGGGAATACGATCCGTTAAAAAAGAAAACTGTGCGGACAATCTCTAATCAAACGCCATCTTGGTCAATCCATGCTTTTTTTAATTCTTCAGAATCAGAAACTGTAAAAAAAATGTTAAGTTTACTGAATTATAGCTCCGTTTTTTTCTCTGTCTGATTCCGTCTTATACGAAGCAAATCATTTCTGAGTCTCCAGCGTCCCGGTCCGTCACCGATGGTTAACGGTGAGCAATTCTTCGTGCAATTTCTTCTATAACCCTCGCTGTGTTCCAACGTTAGATAGTCACGACTTTATTGGGTACGACCTATACCTAATGAATTCGAAACTGTGTGAATATTCCTGGTCGTCTGCTGCTGTAGCGCATCCACTTCCAGGTTTGACGTGTTGCGTGTACCGAGATGCTCTTCTGCAGCTGGTCCTCAATCCCATGCATTCAAATTTTAGATGCTGATCTGTAATGTGGAACTAAAGAAAGTTCTCCCGGTGTCCAAATACACTACACACACACTCGCTCTCTCCACAGATGTGCATGATCCTATTGTAATGGGTTCTTCAGACTGGAGTATGTCAGTCTTCGAGGCTTCCGGAGCACTCGTATTGGCTAAATGATCTGTAACAGGAGTGATCACAGTTATTTAGATTTAGCCTCGAGAGACTCGCTCTTGTCATGCGGCCTCCTGTTAAAGTTTGTTGGGTTCATTTTGATTGGCTCACGGATTCAGTGTTTATTGTCTTTCTGATGCTGCTGCCAGATTAGCACTAATGGCCGAGTCCCATTTACTTCTGACAGTGTTAACGGCCCTGATACCAAAATTATTTTGGATTAATTATGAGCAAAGACTATATCAGTGTTCCTATATCAGAGTATTTACTAATTTTCCTCCTCGACTATTGGGGTGAAGATAGCGCAGTGAAAATGGCTCCGGGGCAGTATTTGTTGTATGTTTGCTATGTCAGAAATCTAGGAGAGCGGCTGCGTCACGAAAACTCCATTTTCCACCAAAGTGCTGTTCCTTAGAGAACGTGTTAAGGAGCTGGAGCTGCCCTTGGAAGACCTCCAGCTCATGCAGAAGACTGTGAGGGTGAAATAGAGGTGCAAACTCATCCTTCTGTTGTCGGGGGCAGGTATCTGTCAGTATAAGTTTAAGGAAGGGAAATAGGCCGCTCCCCTCACTAATAAGACTGCCACTGATTACTATTGAGGGGGATGAACTGCCGCGGGTGGGGAAGGCGCAGTCACCGTGTCTCTGGCTCTAAGTCTGGGACTGTGGCTAAGAAAAAAATAACGAAGTTGACGAGGACTGCAGTGGTGTTAAGAGTTTCCATGTGTTCCACCAGCATTTTGTGTGTGTTGTTGTTTGTATTTCCAGCATCTGCAGATTTCCTCGTGTTAGTAGAAGAGGGACGTAAATTCTGCGCGCTCGATGGAGACACCCGGACGGTATGTTGCCTCCCAGGTGCGAGTGACATGTATACATCCGATCGGGAATACGGCATTCCAATGGGGGAGTTTGAGCAGCCAGATTTCAAATAGCAAATATTGGAACCAATCACATATCTATGGAAGTGATGAGGTCATTATGAGCTATTTTAGCTGGCGAGGTGAAATGTTGCGAAGCAGGATCTCTGGGCTAATAAATCTCTGAGTTGGTACTCATGCAATCGCCAGTGAGGAAAAGACCAGGATGGTTTCGCGGAAAACTGCGTGAGTGAGAAACTGGCGTAAAGGGGAGGAGATCAGATTTCTAGATCACTTGGGATCTCTTCTGGGGAAAGTACTACCTTTACAAAAGGGATGATTTCGACCTGAACCCAAGGCCCAACAATATCCTTGCATGCAGGGTTGTGATAGATGTTCGGGAGAATTTACGAGCAGGAACCGTGTATCGTGAGACTGCAAGCAAGGACAGCTGATGATGGGGCAAACTGTTAGTAAATGGGATGAGCTGCGATCTAAAAGAAAGTGAACATTGCAAAGTGTGATGACGATGGGATTAAGGACGTGGTCTATAAATTAGAACAGGGAATAGAAAATGCATTCCAAAGGGTCAATGTTACATTTGAATGCAAGCTGCAGAACGGAACAGAAAGAGTTGTAGCACAGTTTCCAATTACAAATTCGACGTTGTGGGCATAACTGAATCATGTCTGAAAGAAGGTAATAGATGTAGGATTAATATGCAAGGATACTCAGTATATAAAAAAAGACAGGCAAATAGTCTGCAGATGTTGTGGTGGTAAAAAGCCAAATAAAATAGCTAGAATGAGCTTCCAGTAGAAGTGGTAGCAGTTTCGGTAATGTCATTTAAGATGAAATTCGATAGGTATTCGGACAGGAAAGGAATGGAGGGTTATGGGCTGAGTGAGGGCCAGTGGGACTAGGAATGTGTACGCGTTGGCACGGTCTAGACGGGCCGAGATGGCCTGTTTCCGTGCTGTAATTGTTAGATGGTTATATGGCTGAAGAGGTGACATAGCATCGTTATTGGTCCAACTAAGGAACTGCAAGGCTAGAAAGCCTGTGATAGGTTTTCTAAAGGTCTCCATACGGCAGCAAAGATGTCGTTCACAAATTACAGCAATTCACGTCAATAGGTCAATATTACGATAGTTTCAGTGGTTTTCAATATGTATGGGACCAGTTATTCTCGACTGGGTGCTCTGAGGGAGACGGATGGGGGTGGTGATATGGCATCGCATCTGAGATACTGCATGTCTAATATATAGGTCTGATGTAATATCATAATACGCCGCAAGTTAAACTACTCGCAGAGACAGATACTCAGGAATTCTGCACGGTGTTGACCAATAGCTGATGTGGATCATCTCAGCTCCACTGGCCGAGCATTACTAGTATTATCTGTCATTTTACAATTGTCATCTTCATCCGAAACAAACTTTACAGTCTGAATAGAAACGCTTGTCATTTGTAGTGGATAGTGTCTGCGTAGATTTGTAATTGGTACATTGTATTAGCCAAAGAGAGGATGCGCTCCGCTGACAGATTCCAAACAAACTATGAAATTCCACGCAAGTTCTAATCACTGCTCTTTAGATGTTGAACTTTCGGACACCTGTGTACCGCAGAAATAGGGAGATACACCGGAAACTTGGATCCAGTAGAGATTCGCTTCATGATTGAAGCATTCTAAGGAAAAGATCTGTTGTTCGTTTGATCTGTAGCATTTCTCAAAACTTCCCGCATCTCTTTTAAGCTCAATTAAACTTGTTTTGTGGACGGTCGATGCATGTTCGCGATATTAACTCCTCCAGGGAAGCGAATATGTTTCAATCTCTCTCAATAATTGCTTATGAAAGCAAGATGTGATACCAGCTCTGAGATTTCCTGCCCAGATACTCAGAAGTTTCTATCCCACTCACTCTCCCTGACTCCTAATGGCAGGGACATTATTGGTTCGATAATGGTTTAAGTCTGATGCAAACAATTTTCACAATTGTGCTGCACAGCGCCCTGAGAGTCAGACACATTTTAGGAGTCATTGACTTTGTCACTTCAGCATTTCCTGTCAGATTCTTCTCATGTTCAGATACTCTTGCAAACAGCGCCCTTTCAAATACATGCCGTCAGTCTATCTGTGTCAGCCAATCTCTTGCATTTACCAGCGCATTAATTAGTGATGTGTACGTTGTATTATATAGTATTGTGTTGATATTGATATTTATTGTGTTTTCAAAGATGCCGCCTCGGATTCGAGTAATAATCGTTTTGCTCTCCATTTCGCTGTTTGTCTGATGAGTGACAATACGTACGCTTGAGATTTGTCGAGCTGAAGTCAAAGCGAGCTACAGACTGATCCGAGTGAAAACAATGCCGAAAACGCACAAACGGAACAAAGGTTTTCGGTTTTCCAGTACATTTACATATCGGTGCCTCTGGGGCTACACTATTCAATGAAAATTATTCAAGGAAATTCAACTGAACGCTCCTGCGTGATCTTCTAATTTACGTCTCATGGTCATTATTCCTCGGAGAGGTAATATTCAACAACTTCACAGTTTGCACACAATATACGTGGCGGAACAATTTTCCTAGTTGCTGGTCCTGTGATGTCATTGACTGGATACGAGTGGCTGGACAGGCGATGATGAGGGAAGGGAGATAGCAGACATCAAAGCTCAGAACATCATGGTGAAGCCTTTTACATGAGTATAAAGGGACGCGACACAAGATCCTAACAAGGAAGAACTCCTGACTAGCGTAGACTCCTTTCCTACGTTTTCTTTTCTTTCGCTGTTCATTGTATGTTGGGAATGGATGTTTCGGGGACAATTAGCAGGCGTACACATAGGTTTTTGGATGTATAAATTAACGTGTTTTAATTGATACAATACGTACAGAATCTGTCTGTGCCTAGCTCATCATTGTTACAAATGATGTTCATCACCCAGCATAAATTGGTGTCAACGTCGACAAAATATCGTGCACCAAATGGCCTTTCCAATAATTTACATAATTTTCTCCTTTTCAATAACACTTCAGAATATCCGCAACTTTAAAAACTCCATGTACGAGCTAATGCGCCACTAGGATAAAGTGACGACTGAACGACTTGTTTTTTTTTTCCCGGTTCTGGTTGCATTGAAGTATTTGTAATCAGGCAGGAAATGTATTCGTATGTATGCAGACCATTATCCACTAAGTAACTCTGATTTTGGCATTATTTTGTATAAAGTTGGTTTCACCTTATGGCCTCACTTACCTGGAACTACCAACATACTGCCAGTGTCACAATGAAAACTGATGGAGAATATTTATAAAGTCCGTCAGCTATTTCATTACTCTGATATTACTACCTCTCGAGCATCGCTCTTCATCCGTCCGTTATACATTCTCATGTATCTCTAACAGTTTATCTATCTGAATAAACGTTTAGTGGTTTATTTAATAGTATTGGCTAGCATGATTTTGTATTCCTATTTTAACTTCTTAATGGCATTTTATAGTTGCATCTGTGGGCACTTAAAAACTTCCGAATCATCTAAATTCCCACTAATTAAACACTATTGTAAGCTTTCGCTTTGGCTATTATGTTGGCTCTGACTTCTCTTGTTCGCCACGATTGTATCTTCTATACTTTAGAACACATCTCCTCTTTGGGATGTATATAGCCCGTGTCTTCTAAATTCTTTCCGAAAATCATTGTCATTCTTACTGTGAGTTATATCTGCCAAGGTTCTTTTCTAGTCAGTTCTGGCCAATGTCTCCCTCAAGACTCTGTAATTCCCTTTAGAC
>NW_026781829.1:0-15000 GCF_030144855.1 Hypanus sabinus
AAACACGAAACTGCTGTGATTTTTAAAAAATAAATATGTGCAACATGACTGAATATAAAGCAGGCGATAGAGAACAGAATTATCTTGTTGCAGAGCCGATTAACACAGCCGTGCTTCGTAGACATCAATGCTGTGAAATGTATTATATTATACATGAATCGGATACTGTTACAGACATCTGACTACAGCACCAACTTTGTTGCTGGTCTTTGAATTCCTCTCCCCTGCTCCCTGTGATGGATTCAGCTGGAGGCATCATGTCTACCTGTGAGGTTGTCAGACTGCGCTGTATCTGTTGGAATCAATCAATGTTCAGTTGTAAATTCAGTGAGAAGGCAAGTGCTGGATTAGGAAACAAGCTCGGGGATTGCTGGAGACACGAAGCCCTTAGCACCTTGCATGGAAAGAGAAACCAGTTAGCATTCTTATCAGGGGTCTCTCTGAGAATAGTTCTGAGGACAGATACTTTGACTGGATGAGCGTTTCCAGCATTTGCTGTGTTTGTTCCGTCCGTTAGCTGTTATTTTGCTGACAGGGATCGCCATGGAAGTTGATAATTGTCTAATGGAAGAATTCCCCCCATCAGCGCCGTATTTATTCATTACTTCCAAACGAGACGCGAAGGGGGCTGGAAGAATATGTTCCATCCAGTATTGACACTGAGGATGTAGTTACAAAGTCTACGCTTTCCGCTGCCACTTCACATTTCGGTCATCAGTGAAGAATTGGTTTTCAGATCATCTTGACCGTATTTTACAAAGTAAAGTCCTTTCCTGTCTCCGCCCTCTGTCGACCCTCCCACCGCTAAATACAACGATAAAGTGGAACTATTATGAGATCCCGTCAAACTGCTGCATTGGCTTCAGCTCAGTATTTTCTCAACTTACTGGTCCCTGTCTCTCTTTCAGCGAACTTGGTGGCGATTGTGATCCTGTCCCGGGGAAAGTGCGGTCTCTCCAAATGTATCACTCGCTACCTGGTGGGAATGGCAGCGGCCGATCTCCTGGTCGTTGTCTCGGATCCGCTGCTCAGGTTGACAGTACGGATTTATTTCCCCCGATCATTTTTGCGAATCACTCCTGTCTGCAGACTCGGTGAATGGTTGGTTTCTGCCACAACTGCGAGCTCAGTCTGGCTGACTGTCGCTTTCACCGTCGATCGATTTGTGGCTATTTGCTGTGAGAAGCTGAAAGCAAATTATTGCACCGAGAGAACGGCGGCTGTGGTCATCGGGACAGTGAGTGTGCTGGCCTGTTTGGAGGGTATCCCCTGGGGCTTTGTATACGGGCCTGGAGAAATAATTGATGGTGTTCCCTGGGAGTGTGTTTATACATGGAGCTACAAAAACTCTCCCGCATGGCTGATATTTGCGATATTTCATCGCATTTTTAACCCTTGTGTCCCAATTTTTCTGATGTTGCTGTTCAATATTCTGACGGTCAGGCGGATTCTAGCGGCCAGTCGAGCCCGCAGGGGGCTCCGAGGACAAAAGCGTGGAGAGAATGACAAGGACCGGGAGATGGAGAACCGACGCAAATCCATCGTTTTGCTCTTCACCATAACCGGTAGTTTCATATTGTTGTGGGGAACGTACGTGGTATTTTTTATCTACAGACGGAGTTATGTTGATTCTCTCACGCGTCCCCTTTACATCACAGACCGCACATCGGAAATGCTGCAGATTTCCAGTTCTTGCACCAACACGTGTATTTACGCCGTGACGCAGAGCAAATTCCGAGAGGAACTAACGAATGCGGTGAAATACCCACTGAACCGGATTTTCAAATGTTTGAAACGTGAAACATAAATACTGTAAAGTATTACAAATCAACTGAGTTCATTCTCCCTATTCTATACCGCCACTTGTGGGTAAATAGAAACAACGCGTTCAACAGAGTCGCAAAACAAGTACGAGCAAAACTTCAGATGCTCGAAGGACAAAGCAACACACAGAAAATCAGATCCTGATGAAGGGTCTGGGCCAGAAACGTCGACCGTTTACTCTTTCCACACACAAAATGCTGGAGGGACTTACCAGTCCCGGCAGCATCTATGGAAAAGAGTAAACTGTCGACGTTTTGAGGGAAGTCCCTTCATCAGAATCCTGTCAATTGTTTACACTTTTCCATTTCCTGTCTACTACCTTCAACTGATCCCGACGGCATCACTGTCCCCGCCATCACAGAGAAATCCATTTTGCAAATCACATTCCGCCCTGTGCAATTGAAGCTTGACGAGAAACTGTTACCCCTCTTCCCCGTTCTGTCAAAACTGCCTGATCTTGTGAGCATGACCGCGAGGGAGAACGCGTGTGGGAGATACAGAGAAAGAGAGAATGAGAGAGAGAGAGAGAGAGAGAGAGAGAGAGAGAGAGAGAGAGAGAGAGAGAGAGAGAGAGAGAGAGAGAGAGAGAGAGAGAGAGAGAGAGAGAGAGAGAGAGAGAGAGAGAGAGAGAGAGAGAGAGAGAGAAGACAAGATGGGGCCTTGTTAAAGAGCACAGAGGCACAGAAGGACAGCAGTGTGTTTACTTCAGTGAAAGGTGTAGAACAGTTAAGCAGATGTACATAGAGCCTGGATAGAGCATGGCACATTACAGATATCTGGCTGAGTGAAGGACAGGTCTGCTATCTGAACATTCCAGGATTCCGAAGATTCAGACAGTCCAGAGGGAGGTAGTTGGGGAGCTGTACAGGCAGAATATCGCAAGGTTGTGTTCATCCCGGAGGCTCGTCCAGTGAAACATTTTGGGTAGAGCTCAGGAATAAGAAAGGTGCAATCACTGCGATGGGATTTCACTGTAGGCCTTCCGAGAGCCGGGAATAGAGATCAACAGATGTCAGCAGGTAATCGGCACAGCTCTAAGGGCTAACTGGTCCCAGACTGGCAGGTCATCAAGGTTAAAGTCGGAAGTCACACTCTACAGAGATCCCAAGATGCTGGTTGCCTGACGAAGACGGTGACACCGAAGTTGTGAACGGGTGAGAGCTGACAGGAGCTTTACCGAGAATGCCCAAATTGGTAAAACAATCGTGGGTCATGAGCTTGCTCATAGAAAATCAATGCCCGTTTATTATGAATTAGAACGCTATGCCCGGATATTAAGTTCCGCACATTTAAGCTGTTTAGATTGCAACAACTTAATGAGGATATGAGAAAGGGAGCAGGTAATGAACTGGAGTGTTATCACTATCCGATACACATTACATATCTCACGTCAGTGACGGTCTCGCTGGAAAGGACAAAATAATGGAGTAATGCCCGCAACAACCGGATCGAGAACAAACTTATTCCTGTTTAGAAAAACAAATAAATAATTGACAGACTGATAACGCTTAAAAATCACATTTCATTTGTATGATTTCGTTTTATCGTGGAGGACTCATGTTTGTTAGTTGAATATCAGATAGAAGACATCAAAGTACATCATCTGAAATTTTCATTACCGTGGTACCTGGGAAGGTTGTCCTAATTTATGTAAATTAATTACAATTATGAAACGGACTGTTGAATATTTATTGCTCTCCATAGATGCTGCCTGACCTACTGAGTTCCGCCAGTATTGTATATGTAGAATTTTCCCGAATGCCCATTGTGCAAACATATTTACACATTTCTGGCGTACAGTTATGTTAATGACAGTATATCGTCGTCATGTGTGCTGAGGTTAATATCACATTAACAGAGACAGAAATGTATTAAAAAAGTCAATCATATCCTTATGTAAAATTAAACTATTAGATGAACACGAATTACCTTTAGTTTCTCAGTTTATGCCGAAGATTTCTTTCCATTGTCCAGCAACAGAAAAAATGCACTGGCCAGAATATTCACCTTAGGCAACAAGATACAGTTAATCTATGATACCCCGAGCGTATGCCAAAGACATTACATGGAACACCAAGGGTTACAAGCACCTTTCCGTAAATTCTGACGATGTAGAAAATTTCCGGATTATCCCAATTTTTAACCCCGAGCAGCGATCAGTTGTACTAATTGTCCCAACTGTGTGTATTCACTTATTTGAAGAATTTTTTTTTATAAAGCAGTCAGAAGCACAGTTAATTCAGTTAGCGTTCCTATTAGTCTCATTAGATACATCCCTCTGAAGGAACAAGCAGCGTCGCCTATTTTTACTTATTGTGCTATTGCCCATTACACTTAGCTATTCAACGAGAATTAGAAAGACATTCAGATGACACTTCTACGAAGCATTTTCAGTGGGGTTGGTCAGTGCAATTCTGTTTTACAGTGCTTGAATCCTTAAACATACTTGCAAAACAAACGCACGTTCCTTCAGCTACCGGTCATTATGACATTCATAGTAACAGGTGGATCAATAAGATGAAGCGCGTTCAATGTGGGTAGAATAGGGGACAGTTTAGTCACTGTCTTGTCTTTCCAGTACAGTGCTGTTCCTGCTTCAGGTGAACGCATTAGCTCGTTACATTTACAAAGAAGGAAATTGATTGCGTGCCCGAATAGCTCAAGATTTGAACAGGTCCAACAAATCTGAGCACCTGCAGAAGCCACCGTATGTGACAATGAATAGCAAAGATTCCCGGCCGTCTGTTTCAAGAAAATCCTCCTCGCCTGTGCTCCAACGAGAATTTCTTATGTTCTGTGCCATGAAAACCGGATGGTGAAAGAGGTGCGCGGCATCGTAGAAACACTGGAGGTGTTGGAGTATTGTGCAATAGGTGTACGAATTATTAATTGGTTCGCACTTGGATCACTCCGTGCATTTCTAGTACCCACACCGCAGGAAGGATGCAATTCAGCTGAAGAAGGTGCCGATTAGTTTCATGCTGATTATGCCTGGACTGAAGGGTTTAGGTTTCAAAGAAAGTTTGCATACGCGGGGTTTGTTTTTGACGGTCGTTTCGGCTGAAGGGAAAAGTGACAGACTTTTATAAAACACAAGAGATAGAGATGGGATAGACAGTCAGCATCTTTTTCCCGAGTTGCCAACGTCCCTTACTATAATTTACAGCTTTTAGATGTGAGAGAGAATAAGTTCAAAAATGTAAACACAATCAAAAAGATAGAGGAACTCAGCAGGTCGGGTAGCTTCCGTGGAAACGAGCAGTCAACGTTTCGGGCCGTGACCCTTCGTCTGGACTGAAGAAGTGTGAAGGTGGGTGTGGGCAGAGGCCCTATAAAGAAGGTGAGGGAGAGGGGGTAGGTGCCAGGTGAAAATACAATCAGAGGAACGATCAAGGAGTGGGGGAAAGGAAGCAGAGAGGGGATAGGCAGGAATGGCGAAGAAGGAATGTAAGGGGAAAGCACTATGGGTGGAAGAAGGCCGATTCATGGCAGAGCTGACAGGCAGCTGGAAGTTCAAAAATGTGCTGGGCGAAATAACATTTTAACGATGAGAGCCGTCAGCCCTTGTCACTTACTGCTATTGTGAGTGGTGGCAACATTTGCGAAACTGGTATTTAAGAGCTTTCAGACAGCCACATAAATGTGTTGGGAATAGAAAGACATAGATCACACAGATGCAGAAGAGGCTTAGTTTTATTTTGTATTGTATTCAGCACAGACATCGTAAGCCAGGGTGCTTGTCCTGTGCCCTAATGTGCAGTGTTCTCCGTGAGCAGTAACGATGCGATCCAAGGACGCACACAGCTTTATCTTTGACCACGAGCAGGAATGTGTTGCCTCATGAGTGCCAGTGATAAGCATGACTCTGAGCAGGCACACGCAGGGTAGGCAGCCGGATGTCGTGGTGCACAATAGATCAAAACTAGAGGGAAATGTGGAGGGAAAGACAGAGGGGGAAGGAAAGGTGCAGGGGCTGGGCGGTGGCGAATGGGCGGAATAGGACGATGCAGAGGGATGGTGGGGGAATGTGGAGGGCTAATAGAGCGATGATAGGAAGTGCGAATGTGTGGGGGAGGGTGAATGAGAGTGAGAGTGAAAGAGGGACGGAGTGAGATGGCGAGAGAGAACCTTTCATGTTCTTTCTTTGTTTTGTTGCTATCCTGAGAAGACAAATGTGTATATGCTTGCACGTTTTCATGATAAATAAAATTTTGAGCCTTTGAAAATTGTAGGCAAATATGTCCTTCCAATAGTTATATAAGGTGGGACATGACCAAAACATGTGGGTCAATGAAGCAACTTCTGAGTGACATCTGTCACATTGAGGGTTAATATGGGAGTAGAATCGGGCAAGCTTATCTTTAGACATGTGAGCTCTATGTACCACCTTAAATTGTATTAAAGCATGTTTAGCACATATAGAAGAAGAATTAACCATTTGTAGAATTTTTTCCCATTTTTCTGTTGATATAGTATATTGAAGCTCTTTTTCCCACTCTTGTTTAATTCTGCCTGACATTTCTGGTTGTATCTTCATGATCATATTATAAATAAGAGCCACTAAACCCTTCTGACAAGGATTCAAGGTAAAAATCATATCTAAAAAGTCTATCGGAGTTAAATTGGGAAAGGATGGTAAAACATTATATAAAAAGTTTCTGATTTGTAAATATCTAAAAAAATAAGTTTTAGGTAACTTAAATTTGTTAGTAAGTTGGTCAAAAGACATCAAACTACCTTCAAAAAAAAGATCACGAAAACATGTTATACCTTTCCTTTTCCATACTCTAAAGGCTTGATCTATTAAGGAGGGTTTAAAAAAATATTGATTTACAACCCCATTTTATCACTGCAATTTTTGGTATACCAAATGAGGATGGTAGTCGATTTTCCCCTTCAATTAGACGAATGATCGCCTTTGCAACTCTAATGGCGAGAAGGTCTATATTACAAAATTGGAAAGAAGTAAACCCTCCTACCACGTTTCAGTGCTTCTCTCAAACTATTTCTTGTTTGAGCTTAGAAAAAATTAGAAGTACTATTTTTGAACCATCAATTAAATTTGAAGAAACTTGGGGACCGTTTATTCGACATTTTCATATGAGTTAATTTGACCTCTTCCGGACCTTTTCTCTTTTTATCCTTGTTCTGGTATGGGGTTTTCCGGAGTTTTTGACACTATCATGTACATATGAACTATTATTATTGCCCATGTTAGTTTAGGTGTATTGTTTTTTTCTAATATATATTTTTTCTTGAATTTTTTTCTTTCTTTTAGTGATTATCCTTTTTCATGTATAATCAATATAGGTCTGACTGATTATTGTATGATTTTTTTTGCTGTTAATTTAATAAGATATTGACATCTTATTACTAATTTAACTTCAAGGCTAGAGTATTTATAACCTATGCAATATTATGTTATGTTATTTTTTTATATATGAAACTCAATAAAAAGATTGAAAAAGAAAGAAAGAAAATTGTAGGCACAGAGATCTTTGAAAGTTTAACGAGGGCCCGTATCAATAAGGATGATGAATATGGGACTGAAGATGTTATATGTGAATGCGCATCGTATTCTTAATACGGTAGGTGATCTTGTGGAACAGTGAGAGATTGGCATGTGTGCATCTTGGAGATATGGCTGAAAGAAGAACATAGTTTGGAGCTTAACAGCGAAGGATGCAAATTCGATTCGAAAGAAATAGGAGGAAAGGTAGAAGGGGTAGGGTAGCTTATTTGGTAACAAAGAAACCAAATCCTTCGAAAAAGATGTCATTGGACCAGAAGATGTAGATCCTTCACGGATGGGTTCAGAAACTGCTACGCTTGGAGTACCTTGATGGGAGTGAAATACAGACATCAGAAGGTAGCCATGAGGTGGGCTTAAAATTACAGCAGGAGATCAAAAATGTATGTAAAAAGACCAATGTTGAAATTGCAATAGTCATGGGGGATTTCAAAGTAGATTGAAAAATCTGGTTTGTGCTGAATCCCAAAAGAGCGAATTTGCATACTGCCGATGAGATGCTTTTGCAGTGCAGCTTGTGTTTGAGTCCACAAGGGGAAAGGAAATAGTGGATGATGTGTTTTGTAATGAAAGGAATGCTTGGAAGGTAGTGGCCATAATACGATAGAATTCAGCCTGTATTTGCGTAGGAGAAGGTAAAATCTGATCTAATTGGATAACACTGATGTGAAGGGAAATGCAGAGGCTTGAGTGTGGAATTGGCTAGAATCGATTGGAATGAGACACTAAAAAGAATGATTGGTCAACTCCAACGTCTGTTGTTCCAGGTAGATATTCGGACAGGGCAAGGGAGATATATATCAAAATATGAAGAAGTACTCTGAAGGGATGATGATGCAACCTTGGCTGACAAAGAAAGTCTAAGGCAGGGTAAAAGCAAAAGAGAGAACAAATACTATAGCAAAACAAAAGTCAACTAAAAAGCCACAAGGAGAGAAAAGATGAAGTATGACGCGAAGTTTGCCTATAACGTAAAAGGGGATACAGAAAAAAATCATATTTTTAAATATAAAAGAGAGACGAGAGTGGATATCAGGCTCTTGGAAAGTGAAGCTGGAGAGGTAGCGATGAGGAACAAAGAGACGGCTGACGAATATAATAATTTAGCAGGGGATGTGAACAAGAGTGTCGGACATTCGGATAGAACAGATATTAAAAATAACTAGTAGCGTACAGTCAGAATGTCAGGAAGAGCAGACAGATGATAGGACAAAATTGAAGACGGCAGAGATAATATCAGTGCATTAGGGAAGCAACATCAAAAAAGTTAGCATATACAGTACTCAAAGTGCTATATTTCAATGCACGAAATATGATAAAATAATGTTAATGTTCTTCATGCACATTCCCAGATTGTTGGGTACGATCTTATGGCCAGCACTGAATCGTGGTTGAAGGATGGGTACAAATCGGAGCTGGATGTCCAAGATTACACATCGATCGGAGTGACAGGAAGGTAGGAAAAGAGGGTGGAATGCATCTGCTGGTAAAGCATAGCATCAAATCATTAGGAAAACGTGACATAGGACTGGACGAAGTTGAATATTTGTGGTTACGTTGAGAAACCGTAAGTGTAAAAGGACTGCAAAAGTGTAAAAGTGTAACAGGTCTCCAAACAGTCGACGTGATATGGACTACAGATTACAAAGGGAAATAAAAAAAGGCGTCTCAAAATAGCAACGTTGTATTCACGGGAGATTTTAACATGCACGTGGATTAGAAAAAAACAGGTTAGTAATTGATCTTACCAGAGTAAATATGTGGAATGTTATTAACAGCAGTTAACCTGGAGGCGATTAGGGAGCTTAAGGTAACGGGACACTTAGGATACGGTGATGACAGTACGGCAGAGCTCAACTTGAAATTTGATAGGGAAAGAGTAAACTCTGAAGTTGCAGTACTTCAACAGAGTAAAGGAAATTCCAGTTTGCCAAAGTAAATTGAAAAGATATGCTGGCATGGATGACATTGTGCAAAATGGCTTGACGTTCTGGTAAAATGTGTAAAGTGCAAGAAAGATGTATTCCAAAAAGAATAAGAAAATACTCAAATGGAGAAAAGAGTAGGATCGTGGCTCTAAAGGTAAAACAAAGCTAACGTAAAAGCAAAATAAGGGATGTACAACAAAGAAAAAATAACGGGAAGATAGTGGTTTCGGAAATTTTTCAAAATCTCTAGAAAGCAACTAACATCATTGGCATGGAATAGATTAAAATGAGGGTCTATATTATAACAATTAGCGGGAATGTAACGAATGGCAAGGCTTTTTATTAAAACCAACGGAAGTCAAATAAAAAGGCGCAAGGACAAGAAATATAAAATACGTTTCTACTTCGGCCAGTAACAGAGATAGAAGACGATTTTGCAGATGGATATAAATGATAAAAGAGACAGAAGAGTGGATATCGGTCAGTTGAAGCATGTAGATGGAGAGGTAGTGATCGGGAATGAAGAAACAGCAGTCGACCGTTGAGACAGGAATAGGTTGGATATGCATCAATCACCTAGAACAGATTGACTGCACAAAAGGGATCTGAAATAGATAACTGAAGCGAGTATGGAGGCATTAATATTGATCTTTCAGGAATCACCGGCTTGTGGAGTGGCTCCTGAGGACAAGAAATTTCTAAATGTCACTCCACTCTTTAAGGAGGAAAGGAGGGAGAAGAAAGGGAAATAAAGTTCAGTTATCTGTTCTTCAGTGGTTGTAAATATGCTGTTGCCCAGTACTAAGCATGGGGCTTTGCGGTACATGGAAGCACAAGATAAAACAGGCCAAAGTTAGCATGGTTTTCTGAAGGGAACATCCTTTCTGCCAGATCTGTTGGGATGCTTCGTGGGATTGTTAAGCTTTGGGTTTAAGGCGGCTTCGGCTCGAAATAGGCGTCGCAACTGTGTAAGTTGTCAGGGTAAGATTCTGTTCACTTTCCACTTTTTCAGACTGTTTCAGGGATGCGTAGGTTAGTATGAATTGTCGTTGTGTGTGCTTCATGTCAGATGTTGGAGTCCTGGGATGGCACGTGGATGGAACCACAGATAAGTTAGGAAAACACTGATGGTGAAAAGGCACAGATGGCGTGCCGGCAAAATGCCAGGAAGAACAGGCAGATGATAGGACGAAATTCTACACGACAGGGTGGATATCAGTGCATTACAGATTCAGAATCAAAATGGGTAGCAAATGCAATTCTCGAAGTGTTATATTTCAGTGCACGGTGTATAAGAAATAAGGTCGATTATCTTGTTGCTCTTTTGTAGGTTGTCGAGTACAATATTGGGGCCAGCATTGAATCGTGGCAGACAGGTGGTTATAGTTCAGAACTGAATATCCAAGATTACGTGTTGAATCGGAGTGAAAGGAGGTAAGCAGATAGGGTGGCATGGAACTGCTGGTGAAGAATGACATCAACAATTAGAAAGATTGGAAAATAGGATTGGAAAATGTTGAATCCGTGTGGGTTGAGTTATGAAACTGCAAGATTAAAGGTACCCCGATAGCAGTTATACAAAATTTTCCGAACAGTCGCTGGGATCTGCACTACATATTACAACAAGAAATATTAAAAAAAGCGTGTCAAAAGGGCAATGTTATGATATTCATGCGACATGTTAACGTGTAATTAGATTAGGGAAATCAAATGTTCATGGATCTCAAAAGAGTGAATTTGAAGGCAATTACTGCTTGGGGATCACGTACACTGGGTTGAGTGTTATGCAATAAACCAGAAGGAATTCCGGAACTTAAGGCACACTTCAGAGACAGTGATAAAAATATGATTAAATTCAACTTGAAATTTGATAGACTGAAAGTAATCTCTGACGTGGCAGTATTCCAGTGGAATAAAGGAGATGGTCTGACAGAGTTCTCGGCCAAAGTAAAGTAGTAGGAGGATGCTGTAATAGATGACAGTTTATGCAGAAATAATTTTGGACCTCTAATAAAGTGAGTTAGGTGCAGGATAGATGTATTCCAAAAACAAAGAAATGCTCAAATGGTAAGAAAGGACAACTGCGGTTCTCAAGGCTGTCAAATCAAAGGTAAAAGCAAAGTAATCTGCGTGAAACGCAGAATAAAACAGCGGGCTGATATAGATTTGGAAATTTTAAAAAACCTGCAAAATCCAACAACAATCATTCGCAGTGGAAACTTGAAATATGAAAGCAAGCTGGCAAACTAGATGAGTGAATAGAAAAAGTTTTCTTTTTCAGTTATTTTAAAAAAATTAAAAGGCAGATGAGTTAGAATGAAGACCGACTGAGAATGAGATCGGAGACCTAATAAGCGGTCAAAGAAATGAGAAATGAACTAAAGGAGGATCTATATCAATTTTCTCTGTGGGAAACACTAACAGTGTCCCAGGTGTTCGAGTGAGGATAAACGAGTGCAGTTACTTCAGCGAGGGAGAAGGTGTTTAAAAAGCTGAAAGACTTAAGACCATAAGATCATAAGATTTAGGAGCAGAAATAGGTCACTCGAACCATCCAGTCTGCTCCGCCATTCAGTCATGAGCTGATCCACGTAATTCTGCCATCTGCACGTTCCTGCTTTCACCCCACACCCTTTGATTCCCTGGCTAATCAAGAACCTATCTATCTCTGCCTTAATAATCGGAACAAGAAGGCTGCGGATGAAAGGCTGAGGATTTCCGGTGCGAAAGGAGGTTTACTACTCCGGGTGAAAGAGAGGCAAGACTGTGCAGGAGCGTGACGCCAGCCAGTAGACCGGGAAATGTTTAAAAAGAAGACCGCCATATCCAGCGGGCAGCGTCCGAGGCGGGCAGCGGAGTGAGAAGTAGTGGAGTTATAGGGCTTTGGCTCAACGGGCTGAGGCGGTAACGAGGCGAGGTAGACTACCTGTGTTATTAGCGGTAAGGAAGTAGTGAGTGTTTGAGGCCGGTTTTCTGAGCTCAGTGTCAGATATAGGAGCTACTTGAGTATCCCAGCCTCCCGGACGGCTATATCTGCACCGGATGTGTCGAGATGCAGCTCCTAAGGGACTGAGTTATGGAACTGGAGATGCAGCTCGATTACCTTTTTCCTGGTCAGGGAGAGTGTGGAGGTGATAGAAAGGAGTCACACCGCGGCTACGAGAGACAGACAAATGGGTACCAGTTAGGAGAGAGAAAGGGAAGAGTCAGGTACTAGAGAACACCTCTGTGGCTGTACCTCTTGACAATAAGTACTCCTGTTTGAGTACTCTTGGCGGGGCAGATTACCTGGGGGACTCTGGTACAGAGTCCGGCCCTGTGGCTCAGACGGTAGGGAAATGGGGGAAGGCAGCAGCATCAGGGGACTCTATAGTTAGGGGATCATACAGGTGATTCTGTGTACGCAGGAAAGAAACTCGGATGGTGGTTTGCCCCAGGTGTCAGGGTTCGGGATGATTCAGATCGCGTTCAACATATCCTGTTGTTGGAGGGACAGAAGCCAGCGATCGTGTTACACATTGGTACTAACGACATCAGTAGGGAAAGAGAGGAGGTCCTGAAAAGACAAAAGGGAATTTGGAAGGAGTTTGAGAAGCAAGACCGGAAAGGTAGTCCTCTCGGGATAATTGGCTGGCCACGCGACAATGAGTATAGCAATAGAATGAGGCAGACGATAAATGTGTGGCTGAGGGTTTGGAGCAGGGGGCAGGGATTCTGATTTCTGGATCATTGAGAGCTCTCTTGAGACAGGTGTGCCTTGTAAAAAAAAAGGACGGGTTGCACTTAAATCCCAGAGGTTCAAATATCTCGGCGGGGATTCTAGCTCAGGCTACTGCGGAGAATTTAATCTAGAACTATTGGGGGGAGTGAACCGAACTGAAGAAAAATAGGGAAGAGGCGGTTGACTCACAAATAGAGAAAGCTTGAAGATAGCGCGAGAGGGAAGATAGGCAAGTGTTAGAGAAAGGACGTGCTCAGATGGACAGTTTGAGTTGTGTCTATTTTAACGCAAGGAGTATTGTGAACAAAGCATAAGAGCTTAGAGCGTGGATCAATACTTAGAACTATGATGTGGTGGCCATTACAGAGACTCGTATGGCTCAGGGACAGCAATGGTTACTTCAAGTGCCGGGATTTAGATGTTTGAGAAAGGACAGGGAGGGAGGCAAACGAGCCGGGGTGTGGCACTTTTGATCAGAGATAGCGTCACGGCGGCAAAAAAGGTAAACGTCATCGAGAGATTTTCTAAAGTGTCTCTGTGAGTGGAGTTTAAGTTAGGGGTCAATAACTTCACTGGGTGTTCTTTATAGGCTGCCCAATAGTAGCAAGGATATCGGGGAGCAGATAGGGAAAAAGATTTTGGAAAGATGTAATATTAACAGAATTGTTGTAATGGGAGATTTTAATTTCTCAAAATATCGATTAGAATCTCCCTAGGTTTTGGTGGGGTGGGGTTTGTTAGCTGTGTTCAGGAAGGGTGCTCGACACAATATGCAGATAGGCCTACAAGAGGAGACGCTGTACTTGATTTGATATTGGGAAATGAACCGGCTCAGGTGTCGGATCTCACAGTGGGACAGCATTTTGGGTATATTGATCATAATTCTACCTCCTTTACAATAACATTGGAGGGAGATAGGAACAGAGAAATTGGAAAACCGTTTAATTGGAGTGAGGAGAATTATGAGTTTATCAGGCAGGAAACTGGCAGATTAAATTGGGAACAGATGTTCTCAGCGAAAAGTATGAAATAAATATGGCAAATGTTCAGGGGATATTTGTGTGGAGTTCTGCAGAGGTATTTTCCAATGAGACAGGGAAGTTATGGGAGGGTACATGAAATGTGGTATACAAAGGTTGTAATAGCTTTAGTCGCAAAGAAACGAAAAGCTTATAGAAGGTTCAGAGTTAATGTTAGGGATTTAGAAGATCATAAGGCTGACAGGAAGTTGCTTAAAAAAGACATTTCCAGAGTCAGAACGGGCCATGAGGCGGCCTTGGCGGGCAGGGTAAGGAAAATCCCAAGGCATTCGACATGTAGGTGAAGAGCAAGAGGATAAGACGTGAAAGAATAGGACCTATCAAATGTGACAGTGAGAAAGTGTGTATGGAACCGGAGGAAATAGGAAATAGGGGGAGAAGTAAGTGAGCGTAACATCAGCGGTAGAGGAAGAGTCACCCAATATTTTGTATAATTATCCGGAAAAAGTTTGGAATCAACAGCAAATTGCCCAAGTCCATGACCGTCAAAGCATTCCTTGCATCCATTACTTCGACAGTAAACCCTGTCGGTGAATATTCCTGTCACTAACAGACATTGAGAACAGAATAGATGCGTCCACTCGGGAATCCGGGACATCTCCGTTCATGGGTGAATAAGTGCATGCCTATGAAGCGTAGTTTTCAATTAAACAACAAAAAATCTGGGTTATCCTGTGAGCCCAACTGTGCCAATCATCCGAATAACAGATCGCCCATTCCCAATGGTTTCAGGTTCTGAATGTGATTTGCATGTCAGACCGTCAGGGGGTTACTTACTTAATCTTGTGTTATCTTCTTTGGTGCTTACACCAAAAGAGAGTTTCGGAGGGCAGGTAAATCACCTGTCCCAGACGGTGAGCACCCCAGGGCTAGCTGAAGAGAGTGTGTAGGCATTAGTAATGATCTTTTAAGAATCACTGGATTTTGGAATGGTTGTGGAAGACTAGACAATTGCAA